>NC_092361.1:10401003-10423503 GCF_030848805.1 Temnothorax longispinosus
TTCAGCTTCAAAGGGAGCTAGTGCTTTATTAGAACTCATTTCATTCGTTATCTATAGATAAATGAAGATATATTTTTAATTGTAGTATGCTATTTGGGACATTAATAGGAATATAGACTTAAATCTGAGATTAAAAAATTTCAATCAGCATTTATGGATTTTAATTAGAACTGCCATAGAAAAATTTTAGAATTTCATAAATAATAGTTGCAATTCTATATAGCATTACTATCTATCTTGCTATCAAGAGATAAACATCTAAGACTTGTTTTACAGACTTAAGTTTGCATTTCACATAGTTCTTTATAAAGTAAGTAAATTTAATTTAATAAAAACAGGAAAAACAATGTTTATTTTAAGAGTTTTCTAGTACATTTGATTACAAAATTCTATTAAAAAATTATGAACAAGGAAGAAAATATAATAAAATACAACAAATATTAGATAGCACATTCTACATATTTTATTAATTTGATTGTTAATTTAATTAATTTCACTATACTGGAAAGATAATATACTGGAAAAAATAAGATATTAAATATTTTAACATATACCTATAATGGAAAAATGCATTTTAATATTAGTAAAAAAAGAACATAAATAAAGGCAATTTTAAAACTGCTAATAAATTACTTATTTGATTTTAAATTTTTAAATGTGTGTACAAACATATTTTTTTCAATACAAACTCGATAAACGTCATACATGTCTATATTGTGCGCTACGTTGGATCATATAAGATACAGAGACTCCTCGGGTTGTAAAAAGCCGTGATGTAAAGAACATGTATTAATGAAATATATAGAATATGCTATCTAATATTTATTGGGTTCTATTGGATCTTCTTCTTTGCTCATAATTCTTTAATAGGACTTTGTAATAAAATGTACTTTAAAATTATACAAAAAACATTGTTTTACCTATTTTTGTTAAACTTTCTGGTAAATATGCATAAAAGGTCAGTACCGATTTTATCGCTACTTAAATATGTTGTAGGGGAGGTCTTTCTATCTTATTACTCTTTTTAGGTATTATAAAATAACATTAGTTCTAAGAAAAGTAATTTTCGATATGTGTGTATAGACAGTAGACATATAGGGGTGGAAAGTTAAAACCCGAACTGTACAATAATAGATCTTGTTTTGCTTTATAAGAAAGGGTGGGATAAACCTCGCTTCGTGTGGGAAGTTGCAAATCCATGTGGAATCATACAATAATAAAAAACAACAATTTATGCTTTTGCCATTGTTAAAGCAAAGAATACTTTGTAATTTGTATTTATACATTTTAAAATATAATGTTGTATATATACTTTTGAATATATTAACTATTCTCTGCTTTAACAAATTATTTCTGTTACAGATATTGATTTTCACACGATACATACGTATTTCCACACAAAGCGAAGAAAAAAGAAAAAACGGGTTTTTAATTTTCTACGCGAACCAAGGTCCATCCTCACTCATCCCTGCTTGCAGGAGAGGGGCAGTAGCCCTTCCTCCACCTACATGTGTATTGTCTATACACATATATACCGGCAAATTACTTTTAGCATTAAAATTGTGAAACTTTAATTTGCTATATCTTCTAAACCAATGTTGTCCCTCACTTTTTTCTTGCGTAGAATTACTTAGAAAGACTTCCCCTACAACATACTTAAGTAGCGATAAAATCGATGAGTATTGATTTTTTATGCATATTTACTAACTTTCTATATTATTTATTAATGAAGAAACATGGATCTAACTCTAATAGTTAGGTTAGACAGAATGCGATTTAAATATATGCATGTATGAATAGATAAATCATAATTATAAGTCTATTTATTTGTATTTTTTATATATTTCTTTTTCTAATTATATTGTTAGTGAGTTTATATTAATATTGCGATAAAAAGCACAGTTCTTTTTATATTGTATAGATCAATACATAAAGTCTATTAAAAGTAAATTGTTTATTATAAAATTAATTATATAATAACTTATATTTGACCTTTAAAGAATGTTTATAGCTATAAAAAATTAAAATGTTTAAAATACATATTTTTTAGCAAAATATTGCTAATATATGAAAAAGCAAATATATAGGAAAATATATACACAAAAACTAAAATTAAAAAAATAAACTATATAGATCTATGATAATTATGATACAATTAAGTAAAATACAATAAACAGGCAAATACATTTTAATAATTTTCGCAAACAAAAGCTCTTACCCTTGCATAATCTTTCTCCAAAGTACAAAACGTGCTACTTGCCGAACTTCTTTCTGAGGATGGTTGACTGGTTTCACTTCCATCATCCTGAAAGCAGTATCATTTTATTGCCATTATAAAATATTATGATAAATAATTATCACTTATCCAAATTATTTCACATTTCAATAAACATGATATTCAAGATAAAACGGGATTACGCAAGTAATATTAAATTTTTTCTGCTTTTTAATATATAAAAGCTCTTGAGTCATATAAAAACATGCCATAAAGAATTAAACAATAAATTAGTAGTTAGATATATTTTATAAGTAATTACTTACACCGTCCAATTCAGCATTCATGTCTATATCCATCATGATGTATCAGCGAAATTAAAACTTGTCGATAAATATATGTAAATAAATCTTGCGATTTTACGAGATAAATATTGTTGTAAACTAATTTTTTAGTTCTTAAAATTTACTCTATGATTCAAGAACTTGCGAACTTTTTGCAAATTTCTAAATTAGCTAATTAGTGTAATCAAGGTTTCTTATACGACTGTAGTGACAATATGACGGTTCAAGGAATGTTTCTGTGCCTCTGGATATAAGCTATTTCAAATTGTTGACTAGTCGCTATGACAACAAAGCATTCTTGTACTGATATACTTACACTCATACATTACGAAATAATCAATAAGGTAGCATCTTTGTAAGGTGCTCTCGGATTAACGCATAATGCGCAGACTACCCGCGGAAAAAAGTTAAATATGAACTTTATATGGACCTTAATAAAATCTCCATTTAAATTTTATTTGATTTAAATTAATGCTGAATAACTGCATTAATATGCCTCATATTTGTTCTATATATAAAACTTAATTAAGAATATAAGAAGAAATGCCGATATACATTTCGATTAAAAATCTCAAACACATATGAATACATGACGTATATTCTTAATCGACGTGTATACTCGTACGTATGTTTCGTAGTATACAAAGTATATATACGTACTTCTTATAGTATCATTTTATCATCAAAATATTCGTATTTAATTTGGCTTAATAAGGATTTAATTAGCTAATATATTCAATTTAAATATTAATCTTATTGAAACCATATATGAAATTAATAAGTTGTAAATCTTATTCAAATTTCATTAAATTCAAATAGGACTTTTATATGTTCTTAATATGTTGAATTCAAATAGACCTTTACACGTTCTTAATGAGGCTTTTAAGGCACAGCGCGCGCGCACCTGAAGCTGAATCCTTGAATTTATTCGCGAGAAAAACGTATGCGGAAATTCTGCTCTTATAGAAAAGTTGCAAGTTGATTAACTAAAAGCCATGCGATCAACTTGCTACTTTTCTGTAAGAGTAGAATTTGCACATACCTTTCTCTTGCGAATAAATTCAAGAATCCAGCCCCTGTTGTAGCTTGCCGAAATGTTGCGGTCTCAATCAACAGGCAATGTTTTACAAACGTTTTTTAATATGTGTTTGAAACTGATTTTCAAATATTTTTCAAACGTTTAAAAAACATTGTCTGCTAATTAGGATAATAATGAGATTAGAGAATATGGTATCAACAGAGAATGAGTTATAAGATAAAAAAAAACGTTTATAAATTACAATTATTGTGTTTATATTGGTTTGCTTTAAATCCAGTGATACAAAAAAAAAGATAAGTAAACTTCTGATAAAATTAACGAAATGCAACTCTTAGGCAGTAATCATAAAAACAAATATTAATCGCTAGCGACAAAAAGATCTGACTAAAAAGATTGATCCAGTGGCACAAAATATTAATCACAATCATAAAAACCAAGAATACAATTTGCTAGCTCAAAAAAATAAAAATGGAGAAATTCTTTATATACTTAATCAAACTGAAGATCGATACTATATAGAAGAATCGCTAAAACAATAAAATCCTTTGTCATATTTATACTCTGTGGCGCTTTTGCTCTCTCTCTCTCTCTCTCTCTCTCTCTCTCTCTCTCTCTCTCTCTCTCTCTCTCTCTCTCTGATTTCGCAGAAACGCACTGCCATAGCACTTCGTAATTGAGTGGAATCCTTTTTAGGGCGCCAATGTTTCAATTTCTGCCATTCGAAAGCCTTATCTAGAAAATTGAGGGTATTTATGAGCAATTGTAAAGACCATATTTTCCATCAACGCTAGTAAATAAAACTTAATATATTCTAAACTTACCAATAATTGCATCTACTCAAGCAGATTCTAGAACTTTTTTAATAGAACTTGGGTCTGCATAGGCTTAACGACCCTTTCTTCTTGGTAGAAGACCAGACATAGTACACTGAAGAAGCGACTCCAATGTAAACACCCTCCAATAGACGTCTGACTGCTTTAGTAGCCGAGTTTGACTCCTCTGCAGCCTTGTATATCTTTGATATGCAGTATACGTCATCACTGATTAGGTTTCCCTTTGATGATATGATCCAGATGATGGTTTAATTTTGTTGGAACATTCACTAACAACGAGGCCTAAAGAACCAGCTCCAGATTCATCATACTTAAGTGATACAATTTCTTTCGTAGCAGGATTCAATGCCAATTGCACATTGTTAGCTCCAGTCTCCATTATTGTGAATATCTTCTCCAGAAGTCTTATTTTTACCTGTGGGCATATAAACTTTGTAATAAGTGTCCATTAAAGAACATTGCAAAAAAAAAACAGAAACATATATACCTTCACAATGTAGCAAAACTCTTACAAATAATTTTACACTCATCTATCCCGAAACCGAAGTCGCATGTAAAAGATAGCTGGTCTTTCGTTAATTTTATTAATAACAGATAGATAAAGGAGAATGAAATACTCATTTCACTTGACGTTACTGCACTTTTCACGAACATTCCAAAAGATCTGGTGCTTAAGGGAATAGAGAAAAGATGGAGTCACATTTTGAAAAAAAAACAGACTTAAATTTACAACAATTTTTATATGCTATTGACTTGATTCTATCCTCCACTAGCTTCAGTTTTAACGGTGCGATTTATGAGCAGATTTTCGGCAGCCCCATGGGGTCTCCTTTGTCTCCACATGTCTCCGACATTGTAATGGATGATCTGGAGACGCACTGCTTGAACTTGCTAGATTTCGATATCCTGATTTTTTTCAGATATGTTGATGACATCTTTGCGGTTGTCCCTAAACTTAAAGTTGACATAATACTAAGAGCTTTTAATAACTATCACCCCAGATTGAAATTCACATATAAAACGGAAAAGGACGTGTCACTTAACTTTCTTGACACAACGGTGATCCGAAATGGCAATACTTTGATAACGAATTGGTACAGTAAACCTACATTTTCTGGACAATATACAAACTTTTATTCGAATCACCCGTTAAAATACAAAATAAACACCATCACAAGCTTAGTTGACCGCGCTATTATACTCTCTGACAAAAAATTCCATAACTCTAACATCAAAATTGTTAAAGATATCTTGACTAACAACTGTTTTCCAAAGTCAATCATTAATAAATACATTGCCAAAAGATTAAATTACCTTAAAACACGAAATACGTCCGAGGATAGTAAAATAATTTTTGATCCAAAGAATAGTATACCGTTACCATATGTGAAAGATCTGAGTGAGTCCATAAGTCGAGATCTAAAGAAAGTCAATATTAATACTCAATATACGGTCCCTAAAAAACTCGACTGCATAATAAAAAGAGGGAAAGACAGGATAGATGATTTTAATCAAAGCGAATTAGTTTATAAAATAAACTGCAAAGACTGTAATGCTGCGTACATCGGACAAACGAAACGGCATTTATGCACGCGTCTCAGGGAGCACCAGAATGATATAAAGAAGAACGTCAGTAATCATTCCGTGGTTAGTTGTCACAGAACGTCATATGGACACGACTTCGACTGGAATAAACCAGTAATTTTACACAAGGAGAAACAGACTAAGAAGAGGGAAATAGCAGAAATGTTTTTTATAAAAAAATTCAACGATAATATAAATTTACAAAGAGACACAGAGAAGCTCAACGCTCTCTACGAACGTATTATAGAAGAGACATAATTTCCCACTTCTTACTCTGTTCCCCCCCCCCTCTTGATCGCTTTAAGCGGTACTGTTTTGTTGTTCTCCGTGTCCGCACATTAACAGTAACATCTCCGACTTGACAAGTTCTTTGACGATGAACGATCAAATATGCCGTGTCAACGGTCTTTTATATATTGTAATTCTCAACAAACAAATTATGTTTTAGATGTGGCGTTGCAGGCATTATGCCTAACTAATTAATAATTTGTACTTGTGACGCTTGAAAAGGACCTAAACCCGAGGTCGAAACGTAGCGTTCTATTTAATAAAATTGGCCAGTTGGGTCGAATAAAGTACACCAAAGCTGAATATATGTATACCTTCATTCTGAGGAAACAAGAGTGACTGAAGGTTTTCCTCAGATAAAGGTATGGATGAATTTAAAGAGGCTAGCTTTGTAAGAACCTTTATATCAAGCATGGCAGCTAAGCGAGCCGCTACCTGTAAAAAAATTAAAATTCAGTAAAGAAATAATAGTAATAGTTATGATGCATAAAAGTTTTGCAAGAAAAATATTTACTTTCTTTGTTTGTTTATCTTTAATATTATCAATCTCTTCCTCAGATCTACTGGATAAAGATATTTGTTCAGCTTCTTCATCCTGCAAAATGAGTGAATATTATAACCTTTCAGTAAAAATAAAAGATAGAATTTTTTACATAGAATTGAAGCAACCTTAATCTGAATCTTTTGCTCTTTATTCTTTTCTGTAGAGTCACTCTCACTCTCACTACTGCTGTATATTTTTTCTTTCTTCGATTTTGTTGCAAAGCAACTTGTTACAATCACTCTCTTCCTTTTCAGTGTATTCTGCAGGAATATATAGCCTCAATAAGCTCTCAATACAAGGCATTCATGATTATATTATTATATTATATTCATGATTATATTTGTTGTAATGGAGAGAGGTTTTTTTATTTGGACACTAAAGCCACATGTAACATTAAAATTACATGAAGTCAGAGGCAGATGCAGTCTCAAATCTGGGAGAGGGAAACTTGCCTTTTAATAAAAGGATAAAAAATCATGCAAGGAAATTTTGAAGACACCACTTTAGAAAGTTTAATGGGCATGATCCCAATTTTCATGCTACTTGAAAATGAAATAGTTTATACATTATTACCTCACAATTATCGCGTTAGAAACTATATGGAACTTACTGTACATGAGGCTGAATTCTCTTTCTCCTGACCATGCAGATTTTCTTCTTCAACAACAGTCTCATCATTCTCACATTCAAAAGATATGTTCTCTTTCTTGTTATTTTTTACAGATTTATTAATTAAAGTCTGTTTTTTCTGTTTCTTTACATTTAGCAGGAATACATATAGGCGCGTTAACGTTTATTTGGTGCAGACCAGTTAAGATGGCTCTAAAGTGACATCGTTAGTCAATAATACAACTCACATAAAACTTGATAAAATACATTATGGTTTTTCCTAAACATCTTATATAAATACAAATTATTAATATTGATAATGTTCCCATTAATTTTTATAAGTAGTTTATAATAATAATTATAAATGGTCGATTGATTAATGTTGTCTTGATTGCAAGACCCACGGTCTTACATATAGGTCTGGAAACTTCAGTGGTGGGGGTAGGTCGCTTAATGAAGTTGTTTTTAAGTTCTCTAATAGCCACTAGAGTCGTTGTGATCGATGTTCACGTTGTGGCGAGCGACGCCGGAGGCCGGGAGGGATATCTGTCATATGAAATTTGGCGGAGTGGTTTTGTGTCAACTTCGTAGTCTCGACATTATGGGTTCGAATCTCCGTGCCCTTAAGTTTTTTTTAAATCCTTTCTCAAGCAATGTGATAAATAATAATGCTTTAAATAATTTGAGACTATAAATTAATGAAATATGTAGATATATAAAATAAATACGAGTTTTTATTCTGAAAATTAAAAACAAATAAAAATATCTTTTTATATGTTTATTTTTATCCTTTTTCTTTTATTTTTGTGGGTATAGCTAATTATTATCGGCCACTGAGCTTTTTCAAGATATAATTAATTAATAAAGATTAAATATGTCTATATATTTTTTTTAACAATATTCAAACTGTTTTTGAAATCGATTTGATATAAAAATATGTTTTAATTGTTATTGATTATTCGATAAATAGCTGTAGAATATAGTAAAGAGTGATTCTCTCCAAATTTTTAGGGAATCACGTTCTTGTGACAACAAAACAATTTAGCAAGTATTTGCGACAAGACGCGGTTTCCCTTAATTATTATTAATTTTTTATTAACAACTTATTCTCTAGCGGTCGACAGCAAAGAGCGATTCTCTTTAAATTTTTAGGGAATCACGTTCTTGTAATAACAGAATAATTTAGCAAGTATTTGCGACAAGACGCGGTTTCTCTTAATTGTTATTAATTTTTTATTAACAATTTATTCTCTAGCGGTCTTTAACAAAGAGCGATTCTCACCAAATAATTTAAAAAGAGGAGTAGTTTTGGGACTAATTGACAGAGCTTTTAGACTATCCCATCCTATTTTCCACCAAAAAAATCTGTCTCTGGCTGTTACACTCTTACTCGAAAATGGTTACCCGCTGAATTTTGTTTTCGCGATTCGTTTTGGAAAAACTTAAATCTCTTCACAAAAGATCTCCATCGAGATCTTCCGACGATGAAGATCTAACAAGCAAGTCTTACCTGTCTGTTCCGTATGTAAAAAATATTTCAGAGAAGTTTACCCATCTCACTAGCATTGTAGACAGAAAATTGAGTTTATACGGTTTTAACCGACTTAATGGTCTCATCAAAGTACATAAGGACATAGTCGATAATGCTTCTCAGAGCAATGTTGTGTATCGCATTAATTGCACTGATTGCGACGCTTCCTATACTGGACAGACTGGCAGACTTTTGGGAACTCGTATTAGAGAACATAAACGAGTAAATCCTGGGGGACATTCGGTGGTACAGATGCATTGCGTGGATAATAACCACAAGTTTGATTTCGGGAATGCTGCAATTCTCGACAAAGAACCGTTCCATGTCAGACGCTTGGTCTCTGAAATGTTACATATTGGCTTACAACATAATGGCATTAACTTACATACGGACACTGCCTTTTTAGGCGAGGCTTACATTCCGCTAATAAATAAAATAAAACACCGCTCTACTGTTTAAATAAATTCTTTAATTTCTTTTGTGCGGCTGTTTGTATTTTCGCCTATATGCCTGTTTGTTTTTGCTTGCGTGTCTCCGAGTTCACGGCGTGCGTCCTTCGAACTCGCATTAGTAGTTCTGACACCGACGACTACAGATCGCTCTCTCCGGATGGAGAATGGCTATGAATACCATTTGATACGTTTAGACCGCTGTTCGTGTAGCATGCAGTAAGTCAATTACTTTTCTATCTATTATACAGTTCTTAACATTCACTGCATTCTGCAGTTCTGCCGGGCCACAGTTTGCCACCTTTCGTCTCCCTCTGCTATGGAAGACGAGATTGACTCTCACAGTCGTTTGCTGCACGGACGCGGGCCTGACATACGCTTTATAACATCGCGGATTCGAGATGCGCGCTCGATGTTCTCAAGAATACGAACTTTTCCTATATCTGTGCTTACGTCTTTGTGTCAGCTCGTTGCGATACCACCGCTCACGTGTTTATTAATTTAATTTCTTATACATCGTATATGCGTTCTTTGACTACTATCACTGAAGAGGGCCCAATTCAGGGCAGAAACGTTTGATAATTTTTAATTTGTTAATATTTTAATGTATTGACTAAGAATTTGTTAATTATAATTTTCGCATATTAGATCCTGCGTTGGCTCTCATAGCTCATTATTTACCTTGTTTTTATGTAAAGTGTATGCAATGTCAACGTATTCACTCAGTTCATACCAACGATTATAATAAGAAAGACAGAACATATGAAGTCAACGCCAAATTAGCTTTTGGTAAGTCAATATATTACATATGTAATATGTTTAAAAATGCTAATAATTGTGAATAATTTAACTATTATTTATAAATTGTAGGACTTATTGATGGAGGTATTGGCGAGTCCCACATAAACACTGCAGTGTTATCGTCTATTGATGTACCTATTGTGTCAGCACCAACTTTGAAAAAATATGAGAGAAAAGTTGGCGTTGTTATAGAAGAAGTAGCAAAGGAATCTTGCATTGAAGCTATTCGGTTGGAGAAAAAATTAACCTTAGAAAACGAGCCAGAACAAAATCCGTAAGATCTCTAAATTTAAAAATCTATTTGAAATCAATTTTACATTATAATTAATTCAATCTTCTATATAGTATAAGTATCTTCTATACAAATATACTTATACGTATACTTGTAAGTATATACCGTATATTTATATTTATATTTAAATTGTACATATGTGATTTCTATTTACAATTATTTACTTGCCTTTATTTGAATAAAAAAAATTCAATGTTTTATACAACATGTGTTTCGAGCTTATTAAAATTTCCTTGTCAAAAATCTCCTTGTAAAAAATTTCACTATTTATCAAAAGTAGAACAAATGAAGATCTCAAAGGACAAACTGATAATAAAAAAATAACATATTTGAAATCAGCATACCACAGTGGTTGGCAGAAGCGTGGAAATGGACGTTCCTACAATAGTTTGAACATCAGTAAGATAATTTTATATCGAAAGATTAAAAAAAACTTCTCTCAGTAATTTTCAGTACGTCTTACAAATACTTATGCAGAGCCCGATTCTGCTTATATACATATATATATATATATATATATATATATGTATATAATATATAATGAAAATTCTAGGACACGGCACTGCAATTGGATATTATTCCGGAAAAGTTTTTTCTTTTGCTGTTTGGTGCAAAGATTGTCGTTTATGTAAACTCGGCCACCCTCACAGTGATCATGATTGTAGGCTAAATTATAATCTACAAAGTCAATGGAAGCTCATATGGCAGTTGTTTAAATATTAAGAGAAAGAGAGAGAGAGAGAGAGAGAGAGAGAGTCGAGTAATCGAAAACTATATCGAGAAGTCGAGCGAGAGTACGAGCGAGTATTATGCGAAACATTCCTATCTATTGAAGTTACGTACGCGCAGACAGACGTTATTCTTTTTCAACCGGCATGGGCCGAACGATCGCGCGAGTCTCGATCTTCATATTTCTTCTGAAGCGTTTCACCATGACGACGCTAATATCGATTAAACAGTATTTATTTTTCTGGTGCATTCTCATTCTCATAAAGTATTCGGTACTTATCGGATGTGAAAACGCATACTGTGACGAGATACAAATAAGTTCGAGGAAACCTCTAAGGAACGATTACAACTCACTGGAAAGGATTGGAAACGTGGAACAATACCCATTAAAGGAACAGCCATACTCCCGACCCTTCCCTGTCCAACGGAGAGATATTTCTCTGGTTACTCTTTCTGAAATATCGGTATGTAAATTTTTGGGGTATTTCCGGCCGGGTCTATTCTCGTCCTGCTATCTTTTTCATACTGGTTACTGGTGACTGATAATATATGTCTAGAATCTCTTGAAGGATACGATAGCAAGGACGTGCTGGAAATACACGATTCTCTCGGTTTCTTACCGCTGGTCAATAACTCGAAATAGCGAAATCGTATGTTACGATCTCCGCGAGAGAATCTCTACTGAAAAGACTCTAAATATATTGATTAAAAGGATATCTCGGATCAAGGAGATCCTTAACCTATTATTTCCAGGAACTTACGTAATAACAACAAGGTATGTTATCTTCATTTTCCGGGGAATTATCACATCAGATTTCTTTATATCAAGCCCTGTCTGTAGAATCTTGCTGTATCATCTTCTGCAACCGCCATCTTGAAAGATCTTCCATCTGAAGAAACTCAAATCATGTTGTCAAGATACTCATACTTCGATAGAAACGTCTTAAATAATACTCACAATAACCTCCAAATAAGATTACTCTCTCAATTGATTCTCAAAAGACTTTTTGTATAATAATTCTTGATATCATTAAGTCATATCTAACGGATCTTGCATTCAGATGTATTAATATTTTAATACCTTAATAACGTTTTGACTAAATACTTAAAGATCTGTCAAGTAGTTATGAAATTTGCATATATATGAAAAGGATACTAATTATTTACGTTGAAAGATGTGAAACTTTAATCTTTTGAAATATTATTTTGAACGTCTTATTTATATAAATGAATGTATTCTAATATGTTAGTTTTAAGAATAATTGTTGATTAGAAGGTCATTATCTAACTCTTAATATTAAATCCCTTAATATTCATGAAGAAATATATATTAAAATCTAATTCAAAACCACTAGTTTTTTTGTCACTAAGAAATTGAACTATAACTTAAACTATTTAACTATAATAAGACAAAGACATTTAAGTCAAGCATCAGTTTATTGCCTCTTCGTATAAATCTTATAAAGAAATATTCTGAAATGATTCTTTGAATTCTTAATTGTAAATCCCAAACTCAAAAGCATATAACTTATTAAGTAAATATCAATATCCAAGATGACGACCTTCTTTATTTCTAATCATGTTATGTTGGAATTATGAATTGTTTCTCATATGTAAACTATTATGACATTTATAAAAATTATATCTTTCTTCCTATAAAAACTGAGAGTTGAGAGTTATTCGGTTGTGTGTTTGTCCTTCTCTATATAGTATTCATTTTGATCAGGCTTGGATAAAGCTTGTGCAAACAGCAGTGGAAATATTTACCAACAACCCACTGTTTATGCAAGAGAATGTTGCCGTTAAGACATTGATAGGAGATGAGGATAGCCGTACGATTGCTTCAGTTAGAAGAGCAGCTTCTTTTGAGGTGGAAAAATGGTCAGATTACAATCATATAAAAAAAAGTTTCACGAGTAGTCTGTATACAATGAAATTGTCCCCAGTCCTTATCGATTACTTTGGTAAAAATTTTGCGATTGCCATAGAACGAAATAAGGGAGATGCCGTGAAGGTTGAACAATCTTTGCAAGCAGTCGTACCTCATGCATACGGTGATCACACTCTATGCGGTGATTGGTGTAAGGGTACTGTTAATGAAGATTATGTTCATAAGAATCTCCCACAAGGTAAACCTTTAACAGATCCTGATTTGAAAATTTGACTAAACGAAGTGATTTGTCGTTATGCTGCGAGCTCTGAAAAAATAGCTCAGTGTGGTTCAACTCAATCGAACGAATCACTCAACCCAATAATAGCCTCTAAAAACCCAAAAGTCAAGGCATTACGCAGGATCTAAATCACTGTGTTTCCGGGTAAGTGCAGCTGTTTAAAATGGTATGACTTTTCAGCCATCCGATGCTAGTTCGCGTAAAGAATCCGAATCCCGGTTTTAAGAATGTTTCGAAAATGTGTACTAATTAAAATGAAAACGTAAATAGCTTCAAACAAAAAATATTTATTTTACACTGAAGATATCTTTGTAAATTACGCAGAGCAGCAGGATGAAACGTCAGCCGAATCGGATTGTAGACAAAATTGTGTAAATATCCTTAATTAATGTTATCTGATAAAAGAATAATAAACAAACCGCAGGTTTAGTCGCAATGGGCACAATACATTTTAAGCGAGTGTGATCGCTTGATATGGAAAGCAAACATATATAGTATAACGAAATATCTTAATAATATATTACACACGTAAATCTAGAATATGAGTTAGCCAAATAATAAACGCTATTGATTAGTAATCGTAAAGTAGAGAACGTAACGAGAATCGAAGGATTTAAGAACTAATTATCAACGCGAAATCGTGAATGTTCTAGTAAATAACACTAAAAGAAAGGTTATCACTTGTCAAAATAAACGCAAAGAATCGGAATATCTAATGAATTCACATATCTATTTTTGGTACGTCGAAAGTCAGGACAAATATTATAATGAAAGATATGTGATGAACGCAAAAGATATATAAAAGGAAATTCGACACGTGCCGTTCACACGAATACATCGAGATCTATAACGTAAATGCACGCCATTAACACGGAAACACCGCGTGGGCTTTTTCACGACCGAATAATATAATCCGCACTATTGAAAGTAATTCGTATAGCAGCCGTAGGACCGACTTATCCGAAGCTTGTCGGAAAGGCATTAACGAGGCGTGAGACACGCTTATCCGAGAATATTCGATCGGAAATAAACAGATGTACTTAGCATTGAGGCAAACAGCTAATTCGCCGGGCAGACAATCTGGGATGTGGCCTCGCAATCCTCGCAGGGGCAAGCGTCGTCTCGTCCTTAGCTGTGAATACGTCGTACTGCTTCCTTAACTTTATCTCCTCGGGAATGTAATTTGTCCTTTTTGTATCTTCTGTATCTAACGCACGCACGCACGGTGTAACGTTCGCATACAACTGTTCCGAAATATATCCCTTATACACCGAGAATACACGATTATGCGGACCGAGGAATTCAGCGATTCCCGAAACGATGCTTTCGCTACCGAATATTGCGACGATCTGCCGCGCGCGCTTTCTTCGCAGCAAGCACGGACCGGAATCAACAAAACACGATCGGCCTAACTTTCCTAGCCGCGCTCCCCTGGCCTTTGTCGCTACCCGAGCGCTGTTGCTAACTTCTTCTATCTCGCTCTATCTTACAACTATCTAAACAGCAGCTATCTACCAAAAAAATATTGGCTGCCAATATTCTACTTCGGTTTTCGAAAAAATGGGATATCTGCAAAACGACAAAAGTATTGCGACGAGAAAACAAAAGGATGTACTTCGTCAGATAAAATCCAATCATAACAATAAAATTTCGACCAAAACACGGAGGCATAAAAATGCAGTTTGCAATAGGAAAGAGGGTATCACTTACGAAAGCGGCTTTGCTCTCAATGAAGTCTCGAATTTTATCCCTCATCCTAAAGTTTCTACACAAGAAAAAGTTGACCTGCAATCTTGTAAGGTTTTAATTTATGATTTAGAAACAACTGGTACTGCTCTCCAAGACGAAATTGTTCAAGTAAGTCCTGATATATTTCAGAAAAGCTTATTGCAATAAATGAAAATTTATATATTATTTTCTTTCTTAGATTGCAGTCGAAGCATTCACAGATACGCGTTCTTTTAACGCTTATATTATTCCATCCAAACCAATTTCAAAAACAGCATCACAGATCACAGGGCTTCGCGTTTTGCAAGGCGAACTGTATCTGTACGAAAATCGTGTAGAATCGGTATCCGCAAGAGTTGCTTGTCAACAATTTTAGAGTATTGTCGAAGTTTTGAATGCCCCCTTATTCTAGTTGCTCATAACGGTTTCACATACGCCTATTTTCTATTATAAGTTCTTTATTCTTAATTATGTAATTGCCTATAATACTTGAATTTTTTACGTAGATTTGACAATCCAAGAATAACAAGGTTGATGCAACAATGCCAATTATACGATGAATAAAGTGGTATTGTAAAAGAATTTGCTGATTCTTTGAGAATTTTCCGCCAGATTCTTCCAGAAAGAAAAAAACAAAAAGGAAAATTCTCAGTCAATGGTTTATTACATGATTACCTTTCCGAAGAAAATTCGCAGTCGCTTCATAATGTGATAGATGATGTTCGAGTTCTAAAAAAATTAATTCATGAGATTATAAAGTCTGAGGCTGTAATAAAAAAATATGCAAAAAGTTTTTTGGAAATCAACGAAGAAGAGTTAAAAGCGACAAAAACTACGAATAAGGTTTCTTTGCAACAATATAAAGATAAATTATCCAGTAGAATAATAAATAAGATGGCCGAAGCTGGCACCACTCAGCACGTTATGCAGCTTGCTTTTGAAAATAATGGAAAAGAAGGACTACGCGTGTTATTCTCTGAAAATGTTAATGGCAAACCAAGAATAACCAAAGATAAAAATATTTTAGAAAAAATTTACAGTCTATTTCCTAGCGATTAGTTTTATTTAATGTTCTTTAAATTTAAGTCCGCATTATTGACATTTTTTATTTTATAAATATTGATATTATTAGTTTGGATTTTCGTTCAATATTGATATTATTAATTTAGATTTCGTTCTATAATTATGAAATGTTTATTTTGTTGGAAATTAAAATTATATATTTTTTATAACATGTTTTTTGTTCAGTTCTCTGAATTAACAACTAAATAAAATATGTGAAATTTTTTAAATATAATATCCTTTTATCCCATAATAATAAAATTAATAATAATTTAATTACAATATTATGGCTAGAACTTTATATATCAATACTCTTTGTGACATGCAGTCTTTCGACCCGTTTGAATTTTGCGCGTCGAACAGCTGCTCGTTCGCAGAGCAGCTGCTTGTTCGCAGGATAGACATTTTACTTCCGTGACACGCACATGCATCATCACTTTCTCGATCAAATATTTCTTAAAAATGGCAACACACAACCTTTCATATACCACTGGAAAGTGATTTCATCTTTCAGTGATCAGTTTTTTATTAACATCTCTAATTTTTCTTAAAAGATATCATATCATTTCTGATAAAAATTCAATAACCTCCCATAAGAGCTATGTTAAAAAATGATTTTTTATATTTCTTGTTTGCAATAATTTACATGGCAACAAGGTCTCAAATTTTAAGAGATGGTTTATTATATGTTAAAGAACAACCTCCCAAAGTTTTATTTATGTGGCTAGTTTTTTAGTTTACTTTCGAACGAAACGGCGAAACTTCTGAAAACGTACCGTCCATGCTCAGATTCAGGTGAAACTTTGAGAATAGGTTCCTTTTAGATAGAAAACACATATACCAAAAGGATTTTTTGCGACTCCAAAGTTTAGCAACTTTTTTAACATTTTTAACTTGCTGTCTCCGCGCATACATTTTCCACACGAAACAAACCAAAACAGCTCTCAAGTAATGTAAACAACCATAAAGTCATACACAAAGTACAAATATATTAATTTATTTATATACAAAATAAATAAAAAAATTATATATAATATATACATATATATATATATTATCTTGAGATTAAGCTTTTCTTGAGCCCCCCAACACCCCCCAAAAGAAAAAGGCTGTACTTCCGAAAACGTCCATGCTCAGATTTAGGTGAAACTTTGTGAATAGGTTTCTTTTAGATAGAAAACACATATACCAAAAGGATTTTTTGCGACTCCAAAGTTTAGCAACTTTTTTAACATTTTTAACTTGTTGCCTCCGCGCATACATTTTCCACGCAAAACAAACTAAAACAGCTCTCAAGTAATGTAAACAACCATAAAGTCATACACAAAGTACAAATATATTAATTTGCTGCTTCTGCGTATACATTTTTCACGCGAAACGAGGTGCCGCATAAGTTTAAGGCTTTCCATGCATGAAAAGCTCACGCAAGCCCCCCCGCAGGGAAAATAAAAAATTTATATTATATATATATATATATATATATATATATATAATATAATTTTTTTATTTTTTTCTATATAATTTTTAACCTACATAGGAGGCTTCACTCCCCCCCCCCCGTATGCGTGAACTTTTCATGCGTGAGAAGTTAATATGAATTTTTAAATAAGACTTCAATTGTGTGTGTATAAACAGTACACACTTAAGCGAGGAAAAGGCTACCGCACGTCCCCCAAAAGCAGGGGGAGGTGGGGGTGAACCTCGGTTCGCATAAAAAGTGTATGCGTGAAGGCAGTAGGTTCTGCCTCCCTGCGGGGGGGCTCCACTATTATTAAACTAGACACATAGTGTGCCTCCAAAGTACATGCGTGAGCTTTTCATGCATGGAAAGTCTTAAACTTATGCGGCACCTCGTTTCGCGTGAAAAATGTATACGCAGAAGCAGCAAATTAATATATTTGTACTTTGTGTATGACTTTATGGTTGTTTACATTACTTGACAGCTGTTTTAGTTTGTTTTGCGTGGAAAATGTATGCGCGGAGGCAACAAGTTAAAAATGTTAAAAAAGTTGCTAAACTTTGGAGTCGCAAAAAATCCTTTTGGTATATGTGTTTTCTATCTAAAAGAAACCTATTCACAAAGTTTCACCTAAATCTGAGCATGGACGTTTTCGGAAGTACAGCCAACGAAACAAAGCCGACACACCGACAATAGTCCAGTCACTATGTACATTTAAAAAAGACATAATTCTGACCCAGGATTTTTCTTTTGGGGGGTGTTGGGGGGCTCAAGAAAAGCTTAATCTCAAGTTTTTGACCTCTGTTTCCCGCTTGCTTTTTTTACGGGAGTAAAAAATGTGAAAAATGGTTTTTTCGCGATAATTCGGTTTCTAATAAAGTTACAAGGTCGAATCAGAGCTCATTTTAAAGCTTTTTTTACGCTCTACAAATTATGTCGTATAACATTTTTACGTATGATCGATTGTTTTCGAGGCATCGAACGAGAAAGGGAAATAAAAAAATAAAAAAGTATGATATTTAGTTTTTTTCTTTTTACTCATTATTGTCGTCCGAAATTGCAAAAATGCTTCAAATGAAACTTGTAGAGCGTAAAAACCTACAATTTTCATTTGTTATTCATTTTATTTAGTTAAAAATTACGCCTTGTAGAGCGCCTCAAAGTGGAGAGTCGTCGCCATCGCGTCAGCGGCGCGTTGGTTACGTCAATACGCGGCACCGAACGCTTTCGCTAAGATTTCCGATTTCATTGACGCAAATAAGTTATTTTTTTCTATTTTATCGTTTTTCGCACACGAATCTGTATAAACGCTTCAAATAAAACTTGCACAGCAATAAAAATCGTAATGGTTTTAAGATGAGGAATGTGACTTGTTTTCACTTGTGTGACTAATGTATCAAGTGAAAATTGACACTCACTAGAATTATCTTCGAGGTAGGTAAAAATTTGTTCCATAGCATCATTTATTACGTTCTCTTGTAGTCTTTTTACTGGCGTACCTATCACTACTTTAACCACGTGTTCATAACATTTTCTGTGGTATCGAGCTCCAACGGCGACAAGATCAGGGACAAGATTGAGGCGATTCAATTGCACGAGCAACTTCATCATTGCGACCACCAAGTTTTGTCAGAATATATTCTTTCGACGAATCGTGATTCATTAAAGAAATTCTTACTCGATATTTAGCAGGTACTTTTGATGACGATTCTTTCGCTTCTTTACCGCAAAATAAGCAATTTTTCTTGAAATGGAAATCTGGATGACACTGTTCTTCTCTTGATGTTGATGGTGATTCGCCATTGCCACTTCGCCGAGAAGCCAACGAAGCTAATCTTTTATTCGAATACGTTTTGTAACACGCCCCGTGTACAGCAACTTCGGTCAATGTCTGCAACTTTCGATGATATTCCGCATCTCCTCTTTGCTCGCTCGCCAATAAAAGAGATTTAATACCTCTCGATTTCACCACTTGAACGTCTGTTATCAAAGGTTTTTCACATATAAAACAATCCGAGTTACTCATTGTTGTTCATTAAAAACTGCACTAACAAAATTTCCACAAAATTCTCGTTTCGAAAAGCATCCGCTCGCTGCGATATACAGAAAACGACTGGCAAATGCGATAAAAAGGACCGGCGAGCAGATGTTTACTATGGTAAACATTTGCTAGTATGTTTACTTTATATAAAACCATGAAGAAAACAATGAAGTCTGAAATCTTAGCGAAAGCGTTCGGTGCCGCGTATCGACGTAACCAACGCGCCGCTGACGCGATGGCGACGACTCTCCACTTTGAGGCGCTCTACAAGGCGTAATTTTCAACTAAATGAAATGAATAACAAATAAAAATTGTAGGTTTTTTTACGCTCTACAAGTTTTATTTGAAGCATTTTTGCAATTTCGGACGACAATAATGAGTAAAAAAAAACTAAATATCATACTTTTTTATTTCCATTTCTCGTTCGATGCCTCGAAAACAATCGATCATACGTAAAAATGTCATACGACATAATTTGTAGAGCGTAAAAAAAGCTTTAAAATGAGCTCCGATTCGACCTTGTAACTTTATTAGAAACCGAGTTATCGCAAAAAAACCATTTTTCACATTTTTTACTCCCGTAAAAAAAGCAAGCGGGAAACAGAGATCGAAAACTTGAGATTAAGCTTTTCTTGAGCCCCCCAACACCCCCCAAAAGAAAAATCCTGGGTCAGAATTATGTCTTTTATAATCCGTTTTTTTGTACATAGTGACTGGACTACAAGATAGATAGATGACGGAAATCACGAAATAGAAGGTCTTCGCGCTCACCTTACAACAAATGGTGACCCCCTGCTCTGATTGGTTGCAGGCGCCAAAGCTGGGGGTCACGTGATTCACGTGATAGAGTTAGGGCCTAAGCAGAATGGCTGTCTTGGCAGTGTTTTATGCCTTAAGTCTTTGTCTTATGTAACGCACAATACTGTACAGCATTGTGCGTTACATAAGACAAAGACTTAAGGCATAAAACACTGCCAAGACAGCCATTCTGCTTAGGCCCTTAACCTTCCCCTTATTCTTAGTAAAAATACAGAGTATAATCAGAGAGAAACCTGAGAGCGGCCATTCCGCTTCGGGGGACGCCTGTCCTAATCTGCCCTCTGAGAAAGTGGACGTCAACTACGGCGTTACGCTCGGTAACGCTCAGAGAGAACTCGGGTAACGATACATGGGTCCGTATCCGTGCTATGGTTCGTGTCCGAACTACTCAGATGGAGGGGATGTGCTGGTCGCGCAAGACCCTCCTCTGTCAGTGTACGCTCAGCACTCGGCAAACTTCGCGCGGGGAGTGAAGGGCAGACATACAATCTGCTGTTTCCTTCTCTCTTGAGCTGTTAGAAGCCACGCATTTCGGGTATCGCTTCTCGTGTCTCGCCGAGTGCCGAGTCTCGAGTTGGCAAATCGACGATGCGCTATGTTACATTTATGTTTATATTTACGAGTTTTAATTGTTATATTTATAAATATTGCAATCAAGAGACACGGTAGTGTCTCGCGCCAAGTACACGCGGAGCGAGACCGACCGTGACTCTTTTACGCGACGCGACGATTTGCGAATACTCGAGATGTTGAGATCTCATATAACGAGTGAACGGATCAAGTTTTAAGTAGGCTTGATCGATAGCTTGGGTCGATTTGGGGGGGGGGGGGTTTCTTATAATATTCCGCTACGTGCCCTACGAGCGGAGATATTGCGATGCAAAATCGAAATGTGAAAATTTTTTATTAAGATACTCCTCCTCCTAACGCCGACGTCTCTCATGCCATGCCATCATTTCATTGGCTGCAGTCGCGTTCTTTTCACTTTTTCGACACCAGGGCGCGTGTGTGTGCTGCGCGAGTGCAGATAGTGCGTTTAGCGCGCTGTCACGCCTGTCACAGTCAGTTCAGTTATCAGTTACCCTATCTCGATCGAGAGACACGGTAGTACGCGCGGAGCGAGACCGACCGTGACACTTTACGCGACGCGACGATTAATTCAAGGTAATTGTTTTATTATGTAATTATCTCCTATAATTATCTTATTCTATATATTACTTACTACGTTTACGCGAGCGTTACTTCTGTAGTAACTTACGATAATTCCTTCGCGTAAACGGGATTTTGTAGTAACTTACGATAATTCACTCCGCGTAAACGAGTGATATATCGTTACTACAGAAGTAACGCTCGCGTAAACGTAGTAACTGTTACTTATTTTACTGTTTATATACTATACTACGTTTACGGGAGTGTTTACATACAGGTTAACCTATATTATATTATATATTGACGGCAGGGAGCTGATACTGAGATCAAGGAGCCGCGCGTTAATAACGTTTGCACGAGCCAAGGTGCGACAACGCGCGCATACGCACGTACGCGAAACGGCAGTAACACCGTAATCGTGCCGGCGATATACTGATGAATTTGAATTACTTCGTGCTTATCTGGACATTTCGTATCCCTACATCGTGTTACCACCGCTGCCGGAAAAGAAGGTTCTCTACGCTTGGCAGAAAGTGACGACTGACACGTTCGATCCCGACTTCGTTGATCGCAGAAGAGCTGGATTCGAGGTACGTTTCCGATTTACAATTATAACAGTATCAAGTTCAAAGTTCAAAGTATCAACCTTAATATCGTCTAAATGGTTATATTTATGAAAAAAACATAAGAGACCTTTTTTGTAGATCGTTAAATTTTCTACAAAAATATGTATTGAGTATTTCATAATTTTTGATAGTCGATATGATACAAAATTCATAAGAAGCAAAAACAGGTTTTATAAAATTTATCAAA
>NC_092361.1:10428503-10463365 GCF_030848805.1 Temnothorax longispinosus
TGTTACTTAGGTTTTTTCGAGGTATAATACTACCACTTTGTTTTTTTTTTCGAGGTAAAGATACTACTGCTTAGATTTTTTTAAGATTTTTCGAGATACAAAGATTACGTCTACCACTTGGCACTTAGATTTTTTTTAGGTATAATATTACCACTGTTTTTTTATCGAGGTTATATTTACAAAAAAATTGCAAATTAATAAATAAATTTTATTAAACATAAAATCGCGTATGATCATGTACTTCCGTAGTTTTTGTACCGTTAAAATTAAACTTAAAATTAATTAATTAAATAAATATTTATAAACATAAAAACTAAAATTCGTAAATGTAATGTATAGAAATTCCCGTTCTGGCCAATATGCTTTTTTATCTAAAAAAAAAGTCATATTAAAAACATTAACTTTGGCATAATATTTAAATTTAATATTTAAATGCATAATAATAGTAAAATATTAAACTATCAAGAAAAAAAAGGTAGTTTATAGTGTTCTTTTTACTCTTATTAAATTTGCCAAATCACGAGCACCATTGAGAGATAGGGTAAACTCGGGTATGATGGCCATACGGAAAAGATGGCCCATGGCTGTAATTTCTCCAATAATGGCTAAACATTGCATTTTTGTAGTCATTCTCAAAGATAATCAATATTTACAGTAGTTTATGTGCGTACACTATTCGAAATAACAATATTGTGAATATTATATCATATTTTTACTTTCGACTGCCTGCAAAGTTTTTCATGTGTCCGCTAAAAGCTGATATAACATTAAATAAATTATAGTTAAGCTGCCGTAATCAACGTTACACACATAATTAAGCTATGTAAATTGTAATTTGACCTATAATTTGTATTTCTATTTTTCACTATTTATTTAAAAATACTATGGTTATCTTTTCTGCTATGGCCATTTTTTCCTTAAAAGTCAGATAAGATGGCCAATGCATACGTTGTAATACTTTTATAATATAAAATTTATGTTAAGTGCTTTCTTCTTAATTTCGATAGTTTTACGTTTATATTTCGTGTATATTTCGATACTTTAAGCTTCAGTGAAGGAATATACCAAACACTGTTAAAATATAACAAAAATAAATGTATGTTTATTGGATTTTAAAAAACTATGGCCATCTTACCCGAGTTTACCCTATTGGATTAAAATTAAAAAATGTATTATACAAATAATGCACACGGTTAATGTTTCGACTATAGTTAGTCTTCTTCGGAACGGATTATTACGAAAGAAGAAGATAAATATCAAGAAACATGATAATAATTAATGTTCATTTTAACATACTAAAACATTAAATATTAGTCTAGACTAAAACATTAAACAATCACCTAACAATATAAACAAAATAAACAAATAATCTAATTGAATCACAAATATAAAAACGCCGGAGTAATCGAATGAAACCATGTCAAGATAAATTTATATTTATATTGAAAAGTGATAAAATTTCTTCCGTCAGGAAGAGAATGTAAAAAATTATTAACGGGGGTATTCTGATTTAAAAGATCTTTAAAATATATATTTTGCAGGAATTTTTTATAGGGAAACGAAGAAAGTGAATAACGTTAAACTTTGCATGTTCACTTCACCTTATTTTAAATTTTTATTTTTATTTTTTAAGTAACAAAAATGCTTTTCCTTTCTATTATATTATAGGTATTCTGGTCACTAGAAGGTATAAATGACAGACAGTGTAAATAATTCTAGCTGTTCTATAGGTATCTAAAACGCAAAAAGCTAAAATTTTCTTATTCAGAAGAAGTATATGTGGCTATCGTCTGAACTAAAACTAAACCAATATTTCCATTCTAGGCAGCCTTTTTATCAAAAATATTATTAATCAATATTAAATAAACAATTTACGGTCTGAGCTTGGATTTTATAATAGCCTAATAATATTTTTTATATACTATATTTACATATTTTTTTAAACCTTAATAAACTACGCGCCGACTAACTTGTCAGACTTATAACACAGCTCCTATTGGAGTAATAAAATTCCCTCACTCCCCTCTATTTAAATCGATTTAAATAATAGTAAAGAATTTACTACTCCAACAGGAGCTGTGTTGTAAGTCTGACAAGTTATGTTGGCGCGCAGTTTATTAAGGTTGGAAAAAATATACGTGTAGTACACAAAAAATATTATTAGGCTATTAAGATCCAAGCTCGGACCGTAAACAGCTTATTTAATATTGATTGATTGTATAACGGTCATAAAACGGGGGGTCTTATTTTTCTTATATTATTAAAAATATAACTTTTTTTTAAATTTTGCTAGTATTTTATTAAAAGAAAAAAACTAATAAACGTATAATGTTTATTCTAGTTCAGACAATAACCACACTTATTCTGAATAAGAAAACTTTTTGTTTTTGGGTTTCTGATACCTATATAGAACAGCCAGAATCATTTACTCCGTCTGCCATTTACACCTTCTAGTAATCAGGATATAACATAGAAAAAATAGCATTTTTCTTACTTAAAAAATAAAAATAAATTTTTAAAATAAGGTTAAATAAGAACATGCAAAGTTTAACAATATTCGCTTTCTTTGTTCCGCTATAAAAAATTCCTATGTATGAAAAACACTTATATTTTTAAGACCTTTCAAACCAGAATACGCCCTTAATTTATTGTTTGTTATTAATATATTGTTATTAATTATATACATATAAGTATTAGAAAGCATATGGTATAAAATAATTTCAATATTCAAATTAATGTAATAATAATAAAAAAATCAATTATTTACATTTTCTTCTGTGTGTGTATGCGTGATGTTATTGACAATAGTTTCTTTGCACGTTTACATTTCTTTTACAAATTTTTTACACGCTTAATTTTCACAAGTGTGATGTCAAATACAGACAAGATTTTTGTTTATTTGTTATAAGCGTTATTCGAATGCAAGATTTTAATAATCAAACGTTTTTAATAATAATCAAACATTTTCAAACTTCAAACTGCAAACGAGGGACAAGCAATATCATCTACACAGCATGTAGCCTTAAAATACTATGATCTTTTCTAGCAGCACTAGCGTATAATTTGTCCGCCGACATTACGAATTTCTTCTGCAGCAACACAAAATGTTGAACAGTTTCCTCGAATGGTTGTAACAACGTCTGTATGTCCTTGCATTATTAATTCGTTAAGGTATTGTTCACATTCTCATTCTAAAATAATAATCCTATTAAAAAATGTTTATTCTTCTTTAAAGAAAATGCTGTCTCAAATGTTATTCTTTCAAAAAATTTTGACAGACTTGGAAGAAAGAGTTTATATATAGAGACAGAAACTTATCTTAACTTCTAAAATATATTTTAAATTTTTTTAATGCATTTAATGCGCGTGTGAGTATGAAAATGCAATTTGTTTTTCAAAATATGATAAATATTATTTTTTAAAAGCTTAATGACAATAATAATCAACGGCAAGACGTTTGTGTGTGATACAAAATTTACAACATAAAAATACACAAATATATATAATTAAATGTAAAATATGTCTGTTTAATTAATAATATTCACAATGTTTAGAAATACAAATTGGATTTTCATATTCACACGCGTGTGGCCGGGGCGTATTAAAAAAAGAGGTGTGGCCTCGGAGGGTTAATGATGCAAGAGCATGCAGACGTTGTTATAATCGTTCAAGAAAACTGTTCAATATTTTATGTGATTGTTGCAGAAGAAATTCGTAATGTCGGTGAATAAATTATACGCTAGTCGTCCTTCTAGAGAAAATCGTAATATTTTAAGACTACATGCTGTGGATGATATTGCTGGTCACTCGTTTGCAGATTGAAAATGTTAAACGTTTGATTATCAAAATCTTGCATTTGAAATCACGCTTATAACAGATAAATAAATGTCTGTATTTGACATCACACTTGTGAAAGTTAAACGTGTAAAAAATCTGCAAAAGAAATGTAACGTGCAAAAAAACTTGTCAATAATATCACACACACACGCACACATAGTGTCGCACACATGTAAATAATTGATTTCTTTATTATTACAATAATTTAAATATTGAAATTATTTTGTACCATATGCTTCCTCACACTTATATGTATGTAATTAATAACAATATGTTAATGACAAATAATAAATTACAAGGGCGTATTCTGGTTTGAAAGATCTTAAGGACGTTCTCCGGAAAATCGATTTTCTCTAGATTTTTTTTAAAACTGTAAATATACATTAATTTTTAAGTGTGCTTTATGCGTGGTATAAATTTCAGTACCTCTTACGGTATTAAAAATCGAGATATTGAGCTTCAAAGTTTCAACTTTTAACGCATGGAATTCCTATTTCGAGCTATTGTAAAACAGACATTGTACACGTTCCGAATGAATCGTGATCTACGTAATGGTGTTAAGGATCAGGAAACTTGATGTCGTTTAGTAAATTAGTCAATATATTTTGAAGAGTGTTTAGAGAAGACTTTTAAAATTTCTTAAGTCTGATAAAGAAAGAACACATTTTATCAATAACAAATCACATGAAAATAAAATAAACAATTCAGCATAAAATTTGTATCAATGGTCAATCAACTTAAAGCAATCTTTCAGTTTATCAGGGAAATCCTAAACTAGAATCCATTAGTTGAAGGTTTATAAAATAATATAATTTCTGTAGAACAGAAGATCTATAAACATAAAGAGTTGAATGTATTTCACATGAATTCCACTCCTGAATAGTTAAACAGTTGAACAGACCATTAATACGAACAACGTTATTAATATCGATGACATTATAAATTCACAAAATATCATATAAAGTAGTAAATAAGTAATGGAAGAATGCATACATCTTTTACTTTTAAGCTTCTTATTATTCGAAAGAACAGTCAGAATTAGATTGTGAAACTGAATTTATGTTAATAATAATGTGCATATAAAGATGATGTGCTTCTGAACATATATGACAATCGTCATCTGAGTTGTTTGTTAATTCAAAACAATTGAAATATGTACGCATTTATCCATGTTTTGTCAAATAAAAGAGGATCTTACGAATAGAGAATATTTCCTAACATACAACGCAATAGTATTTTCGGGACGATAATTAATAATATAGAGAAAAGTATATACAACGCAAAGTATCGGAAGAATTCAAATAATTCAATATAATTATAATCAATCGTATTGAGTCCGCGAGATATTTACAAAGACGAAATATAGCTTTACTGACAACGGCCGTGTCTTTCAAACAATTATTAATATTCAGCTTACAATTGAAGAATCATTTACTACAGGTAAATAGCTTGATTTTACAATACACGAATGATTTACGAAAGGTGAAATCCCTTGATTCTCCACATACAAAATATTCTTACACGTGGTTGAAACCAAATTTAATATAGTACCTTCAGTACTCTAGCAATGAGAAGGAAGCTTCTCGTCCGGCCTCGTCACTGAAGGTGAGAAGGCTCGGGGATGGGATCGAAATGCCACACAAATATACGGTGCGCTCTTGGTGATCACCATCCAAACGTAATATAGAAGCTATTTAATATAGTACTTTAAGTATTCTAGCAATGAGAAGGAAGCTTCTCGTCCGGCCTCGTCACTGAAGGTGAGAAGGCTCGGGGATGGGATCGAAATGCCACACAAATATACGGTGCGCTCTTGGTGATCACCATCCAAACGTAATATAGAAGCTCTCGAATGTTCTGGAATCAGAGATCTCCGTTTAACTAAAGCACCTTAGCCCATTCTCAAGATCAATGATTCCTTACACTGAACAACGAGAGTTACCTTTTTTGTGGATCTTCGCATAGGAAGAATTCCATCTCAATCGCCAGCCGTATGCCTTTATACCTCAACGCTCTGAAATTTCCATCAGTCGTCAAATCGTCCGTAATGGCGGACATCCTTCAATAACGGGAGTAATGGCGAAGGACGTCTCCTTGGTTCGTCCGTAGCGTATATGCTGATACAATTTAGCACCTGATGTATCAGGTTCCTCGTTTACTTCAGCCGGAATTCCGCTGAAATCTATGCACGAAATCGCGAGCTTAATACTGGTATAATGAGACTACGAGTCTTTCTGACTCAGCACGCGTGACTCTTACAACGACGAACAGAAGCGTAATGAACGCACGCTCTCTCAAGAAGACCCGAACTTCCGTGAAGAAACCGGAAGCCAGGTAGCGCTACCACCTTGTATAGCAGCGCCGTTCCGCGAAACTATTTTGGGATATAACTAGGACCCACGTTGGTCCCGCTAGAGCCTTTCAGAGACATAATTAGTGATTCAGTTATTCTAACAGATGGCAGCACACCACTGTTTCCTATCCTTATAAGCGGTATTTTGAACAGACATTATAATGAATTGTGAAAAAAGTTTTCTCTAAATGTTTTTGAAAAACTAGTATATGAAAATAGAAATAATATGCGATAAGTGTCAATACCCTTGCGGTACGCGTTTTCGAAAAATACTTGTGTAAAGTACGCGATTTGATAAATTTTTCGCTCGGTTCAGGAATGACAGAAGAGGAAAGGCGTCAGTTATTACTTGGCAACGCCGCATGAGTTCTCACGCGTGAAGTTAACTTCTTATTTTTTAGTTGTTATATGTAATATTTTGTATATAAACAATGAACTTTAGTAAAATAAATTTTTCTTTTTAAGCATGAATACAAATTGAGCACGACTGGAGCCGGAGAAGGTCTTTAAAAATAGGTATTTTTCAGGAATTTTTAATTAGGTGAACGAAGAAAGCGAATAACGTTAAACTTTGCATGTTCTTTTCATCTTATTTTAAAAATATATTTTTATTTTTTAAGTAAGAAAAATATTCTTCTTATCTATGTTATATCTTGATCACTAACAGACGTAAATGAGAGATGAAGTAAATGATTCTAGCTGTTCTAAATATCAGAAATGTAAAAACCAAAAACTTTCTTATTCAAAATAAGTGATGGCTATCGTCTGAACTAGAATAAACATTGTTTATTAGTTTTTTCTTTTAATAAAATACTAATAAAATTTTGAAAAAAGTTATAATATTTTAAATAAAAAAGCCGCTTTTACACACACAGAATAGAAATATTGATTTAATTCTAGTTCAGACAATAGCCACACTTCTGCAGAATAAGAAAATTTTAGCTTTTTGTGTTTCAGATACCTAGAACAGCTAAAATTATTTACACCGTCTGTCATTTATAGTGACCAGGATATAACAGAAAAAAAGAGCATTTTTGTTACTTAAATAAAAATAAAATTTTAAAATAAGGTAAAGAGAACATGCAAAGTTTAACGTTATTCACTTTCTTTGTTTTTCTATAAAAAATTCCTGAAAAATATCTATTTTAAAGATATTTTAAATCAGAATACCCCCGTTAATAATTGTTTACATTCTCTTCCTGACGGAAGAGATTTTATCACCTCTCAATATAAATATGAAATTTATCTTGTCATGGTTTCATTCGATTACTCCGGCGTTTTTATATTTGTGATTCAATTTGTAACGATGCGCCCCGAAACGCATCATTCCCAGCGAGCATCAGCCGGATGCCGCCCGGCCGAACACCCGCCGGGCGAGACAAGGCACGTTGTGCCCTTTTTTAAACTAATCATCTCGCGTAGCAGTCCGCGAACGGACTTAGCGCGGCAACCGACTCGGAGCGCCGAGCGGTGCCGAAAACGGCCGAGAGCCACCGAACGCGATCGCGGCGTCGGGACGCCGCACTTCCCGAACGTTCCGCCGCTCCATCCCGGCGCGCGCAGTCGCCGTCGCGTATACCCCCGCCACGCCGACACACCATCGCGGGCGTATATAAACCGAGCAACGTTGCTTAATATTAGATTCCGCCGTGAGCCAGCAACCGATCCGATCGATTCGGGATCCGCTGCTCACGGATTCCGAAATCCCACAGTCAAACAACCAGGAGGTAGAGAGTGTTCTCTGCCTCTGCCGAGTGAAGCATCTAGGCGGTTGACTCGAACTTCCATACGAACACCTGTGACACCGGAGTGAACCAGGGTAAGAGAGTTCTTTTCTTACTCGCCAAGGGTCTTAGCCACCCGGTGCCGCCTCCCGCCTACACGAATCGATGCGCCAGGAGATAGAGAGTACTTCTCTATCTCCGCTAAGGGTCTTAGCCGCTCGATATCGCGCCCGATCACGATCCAGCGCCGTACGCGCTCACTGCCGCCACTATCCAAGCCTGCGATACCGCGGCACCCGCGCCGAAATCATACCCCGTACTTTCGCGAGCCCGCGCGTCCGCCGATCCGCGAAACTCCGCGGTCTCTATGTATCGTCGCTTTACCGGCGTCCGCAAACTCCATGATATCGGTACGTCACCGCCATTGTAACCGCGTCCGCGATCTATCACACGTATTCATCGACTCCGCGATCACTGTATACCGCCGCTATCGTAGCAGCGACCGCGATCCTTGTACATATCCACCGCTCCCGCAAGCATCTCTATGTATTCACGCATAATTGAATAAACCTTGTTTCGTTTTGTTGTATTTTAACCGAGTCTTGTGTCTTCCTCCGCGCCTACTCCGAACCCTGACCAACCGCGAGCTAATTCCGCGCTTCGGAAGCTAGGTTGTTTGAAATTAGATTATTGTTTATTTTGTTTATATTATTAGGAAATTGTTTAATGTTTTAGTCTAGTAGACTAATGTTTAATGTTTTAGTATGTTAACTTAAACATTATCATGTTTAAATATTTATCTTCTTCTTTTATACTCATAGTAATCCGTTCCGAAGAAGACTAATTATAATAAGTACAGTCGAAATGTTACCCATGTGTATTGTTTATTTAATAAAGTGTTTTTATTTTTATCCAATATCCTTTTGTTGTTGCTTGTAATTTAGCCGTAATTTGGCCAATTGAACATGCATAGGTAAAATAAATTTAATAAGAGTAAAAGAACATTATAAACTACAATTATTTCTCATAGTTAATAATATAATTATTGGTATGCATTTAAATATTACATGTAAATATTATTACGCTAAAGTAAAGGTTTTTAATGTAAGACTTTTTTAGATAAAAAAGCATATGTATAGAATCGTGATTTTTATACATTACATTTTTGAATTTTAATTTTTAAGTTTATAAATATTTATTTAATTAATTATATTTGCAATCTTTATATATTTATACATTTCTAACATATATACATATATATATTTATTTATAAATATAAAAATTAAAATTTGTAAATATAAACGCAAATGTAACGTATAGCGCATCGTCAATTTGCCAACTCGAGACTCGGCACTCGGCGACACCGGACACTCGGCGAAACACGAGACACGAGACACGAGACGCGAAACCCGAAATGCGTGGCATCGTGATATAGCCGGCGCGTGCTAACGGCAACGCCGCGCCGGCAACGTCACAGCTCAAGAGAGAAGGTGACAACAGATCGTATGTCTGTCCTTCTCTCCCCGCTCGAAGCTTGCCGAGTGCCGAGCGTACACGGACAGAAGAGGGGCTTGCGCGACCAGCATATCCCCTCCATCTGAGTAGTTCGGACACGAACCATAGCACGGACACGAACCATGTGTGTACCGTTACCGAGCGTAACGACGTAGTTGACGTCCAGTTTCTCAGGCGGCGCGTCAGTATACGTCCGCTTAAAGTCACTAGATTACAAAGTAACGCATTTAGGGGAAAAAAGCTACCATTTTGACTCCACGCTACGCGGCCGTTTCAATTGTATATAATTGTATGTATAATCCAATTTTTTGTAGGAAAGAAAATAAAATTATAAATTATATAAAAATAATTTTTATTTATGTTTTTTTCCATTTGCTATGGCCATTTTCATCGCAACATTTCTACTGCTATAACCAGCTGCTTTTTTTACATCACTGCTTATTTTTTTTAAAGAAAAATGAATTCTTGTTGTTACAAAATTTTTTATAAATTTATAACCAATATTATGACACGAAGGAATAAAGTTTATCGAATATTCTTGTAAAAACATTGTTATAAAATCATTGACTTTTAATACATTAAAAAGTAAAGTAGTTCTTATTTTTTCAAAATAATAGTTCGCAACTACATATTAAATTATATATCTCCATGCTTGAAAATATTAAAATATTTTCTTTATATTCTCTTAACTTTTGTATAAAAACTTAGATTATTATTGTAGCTAGAATTGTTAGAATCATTCGTAGTCACAAGAACATTAAAACAATTATTGCAATGTGTAAAATTTTTCTTTATTTTTAATAATAATGCACCTATTAAATAATATAATGCAGCTTGAACTGTATTATTTAAATCAGTTTCCTTTTCATTTTCAAGCAATGGTTTGATATATATTTACATCCCATAAATTTTCATTGCTCTGCAGACATCTCTCTTCTGCAGAGGAATTTCTAGAATCTAATTGTTTTATTTCATTACAATAAGTAATAAGATCATTAGAGTCAATAACAGAATAATTACTACGATTAATATTTGCTTGATATTGTGATAAACAAACAAGTCTAAACGCTTGTTTAAATTCACGAGCGTCCGGTACAGATTTTCTCCCTCGAATTTGTGAAAATAGATTTTCTAAGGCATCTTGAGTGAACCTTCCTAATAATAAATACTTGAAATTGTGTTTCTCTAAATATTCAGCTTGCACATCTAGAGCAGTCTGAGTACAAAGTAATAAACCACTTTGAAAAGGTTTCCATACTCCGTTCGAGACTGTAATTCCTCAAACAATCTCCAGGAAATCTCGCAGAAAATTAATATTATCTTTGTACACATCTACTTTACAATAAAATAGTGCAAACTTCTGATAGCGACCTGTCATGAGTTTAAACTATTTTTAACGTATCCTTTTGGTCTAAATTAAAAACTTCGCGAATAGGTGTCAGAGAAATTTCATTGGATGGTAAGTTACATTTTTTGGAGAGGCTCCGTTTGCCTACATTCCCGATTGCCAACAGCTTCGTTTGCCCACAACATTTTGCCTACAGCTTCGTTTGCCGACATTCCCGATTGCCTACAGAGCGATTGCCTACAAGCATTATTGCGCACATGTAATAGTTAAAAGTACGAAAGTACGTCTGCGCACATGACCAAACATATTGCACACATGACTTTATTGCACACAAGCAGATTGCACACATGACATTATTGCGCACACACACATTGCACACATGACTTTATTGCGCACATACACATTGCACACATGGCTATATTGCACACATAAAATAAAAAATCATATTAACACTTTGCACACATGACATTATAGCGCACATACACTTTGCACACATGACATTATTGCGCATATACGCATTGCACACATAAATTTATTGCACAAATAAAATTAAAAAAATTATAATAAAAATTAATATTTTGCACACACGACTTTGTTGCGCACATACACTTTGCACACATAACATTATTGCGCACATACACATTGGACACATTATTATTGCGCACATGAAAATAAGAAAATCATATTAACATATTGCACACATGACGTATTGCACACGTACATTTTGCACACATAACATTATTGCGCACATACACTTTGCACACATGACATTATTGCGCACATACACTTTGCACACATAACATTATTGCGCACATACACATTGCACACATAATACTATTGCGCACAAGAAAATAAGAAAATCATATTAGCACATTGCACACATGACGTATTGCACACATACACTTTGCACACATAACATTATTGCGCACATACACTTTGCACACATGACATTATTGCGCACATACACATTGCACACACAATATTATTGCGCACATGAAAATAAGAAAATTATATTAGCACATTGCACACATAACGTATTGCACACATACACTTTGCACACATAACATTATTGCGCACATACACTTTGCACACATGACATTATTTCGCACATACACTTTGCACACATGACATTATTGCGCACATACACATTGCACACATAATATTATTGCGCACATGAAAATAAGAAAATCATATTAGCACATTGCACACATGACGTATTGCACACATACACTTTGCACACATGACAATTATTGCGCACATACACTTTGCACACATGACATTATTGCGCACATACACATTGCACACATAATATTATTCCGCACATAAAATAAAAAAATCATATTAACACATTGTACACATAACGTTATTACACACATACGCTTTGCACACATAACATTATTGCGCACATACATTTTGCACACATGACATTATTGCGCACATACACATTGCACACAAAATATTATTACGCATATACGCATTGCACACATGACTTTATTGCGCACACACACAGATTGCACACATAACGTTGTTGCGCACATACACATTGCACACATATATTCATCCCAAGTCTTATAAGGGGAACAGAAAAGTCAAAATAATGTCACTTTGATGTCACATTGACCAAATTTACTGATTTTTTATCACGATTGAAATCTTGATCTTAGACGATTTAAAACAGACTTTACGCTGACTCCTTTTATTATTATATCTTTTTGATTTTTAGAAAATGTGGTATCCCAGACAAAATGCATGTATCAAATCGGGACAAATGACGTCTTAAAGGCGTCATTAAGATATCTTCAAGACGTCATATGATATGATATGACGTCTTTAAGACGTTTTAAGGTTGGTTTATAATAGCCGTAACCGTTGATTTAAGCCGTAATCTTTAAGAAATTGACCAATTACAGTCAATTATTCTTCTCACATTCCACTGTGATTGCTCAATTTCTTAAAGATTACGGCTTAAATCAACGGTTACGGCTATTATAAACCAACCTTTAGGCCGGTATTCACAGTTGTTTCTTATATTTAAGACCCGCGTCTTAGGTACAATCCTAAGATGTTATTAACCAATCACAGAGCCGTATTCGCGTCTTAAGACATTACTTAAGACAGTCTTGAAATAAGATCTGACTATGAATACCGACCTTAATGGTGTCTGTTATTGGGAGTTTGAACTATAGACTAAAGGCCGTCGCACACAAAATTGCATAGGCTGCATAAGCATAGCATAAGACCGCTGGACCAATGAGCATCTTATGTAAATTAATATGACGACTTTATGCTGGATGCTCATTGGTTTAGCGGTCTTATGCTACGTCTATGCTAAGCTATGCATTTTGTGTGCGATGGCCTTAAAGAAGGGAACACAGACTTTTACATAACGCATAATGCATAAGCATAAGAAAATTGATTGGTCTATTTCTTTACGCACATGTATGTATATATAAACCAATCAATTTTCTTATGTTTACGCATTATGCGTTATGCAAAAGTCTGTGCTACCCGCTTTATATAGATATAAACCGGTTCCTGCCGTAAGAGGCAGCGTGGGAGCATGACGGTGCAGACAGGCTGAGTTTCCACTGAGCGTATCATGCGTCACGCATCATCACGAGTTAACCAATCAACACATCCCATTTTGATCCCGTCATAAGTAATGTAATAAAATGGGATGTGTTGATTGATTAACTTGTGATGACGCGACGCGTGACGCGTTCAGTGAAAACTCAGCCATAGCCTCAATTGTAGTTTTTTCTCTTTCTTCTGATTGCTTGGTGGGGATAGAAGTCGTGTTCAGCAGACCAAGCCGCTCAGTAGTAGTCAAATGTGATTGACTCTTACTTTTGGAACCAACCAATCAACGCAGTGTGTTGATAAGATGAACTCAACAGTTGTGCAACAATTGTGTCTGCTGAACGCACCCAATGTATCTACGCTAGTTCAGATTTTGCCACCAGAAGCGCTCGCGCAGAACTTTGCGTAAAGTCACTAGATTTATAAAGTACCGCAATCATCTGCCATTTTGGCTTCATCACACAAACAAACAGCGTATACATATAAGGGTTTTCGCGGTTTTCGCACACATGAATCAGGTTTGAAAATGACACTTAACGTGTAGCTAAGTTACACTATGTAACATGATAAATGTGCACTTTGGTACACTTTTTGACGCCATTTTAGCTTTAAATGCTAAAGCATTGGGAGACAATTACTACGTTTACGCGAGCGTTACTTCTGTAGTAATTTCGATAATTTCATCGCGTAAACGGGATTTTCCTTCGCGTCAACGGGATTTTGTAGTAACTTACGATAATTTACTCCGCGTAAACGAGTGATATATCGTAAGTTACTACAGAAGTAACGCTCGCGTAAACGTAGTAAATGTGGATTGCGGTACTTTATAAATCTAGTAACTTTAGCTTAATGATGTAAAAAATTATTATTTTGTTCATGTTACATGAGAAATGTTGACATAAGGTTTGGACACTTTGTGAAATGATCATGTTTCTTGACGATAGTAGATTTGTTTGTGTTGCTTGAAAATCCAAAAAATTCCTGCATTTCAAACTAGAAAAATATATATTAGGCGTTGGAGAAAGAGAAAGCAAAGATTCTAAGTGCAAAAAGTGCAAGCTACACAAACAGACATAGTGATGCATAGATATATTCACACAAAGTGTCTAAACAACCCAGGTAGCAAGCACTCGTCATTTTGACGTCAATATTTGGTCATAATTGGTCAGTAACGTCATTCGTCGATTAAATGACGTATATTTAACGTCATGTTTTAATACGTCAAAAAGACTTTGTAAAATGACATTATATAGACGTTTAATTGACTACCCAGGTAGCAGACAGTCGTCATAATGACGTGATTCTTACGTCATTTTATGACGCATGTTACGTCATTTATTCCTAAAGTTTGACGTAAAAATGACATATTTTTCACAGTATTTTTCACAGGAATATTCCTACATTTATAAAGTGTTTCGTAACTTTATGATTGACGTTGTGAATTTATGGTATAAGTGGATCTAGTTGCGTGTGTAATTATAGTTTTATGACAACTATTTCATGCAGTGTTATAACTATTAAGAAGATATCATTACAAGATTTTTGACCACTTTAAAGATGTACCTGTTATAGACAAGTACAGTTAATAGGGAAGCATCAGGGTGAGAAGATCGTCACTGTCCACTGGATCATCGAAGTCAAGCGACTCGGACGCGGTACTGTACTAGGATGGGTGACCGCCTTGAGAGCGGCTATACGCACATGGCATGTAACGAAACAGTTAAAAAGCTTTTTTTTTTCTTAGATAAAGAAAAGAACATTTTTTTATAAACGTTTATCAAGTAGACATTTTAAAATTTTAATTTCATAAAAAACATTTCTAGAAACCGGTATGTCGTACATTGGACCTATTTTTGCCGTCAATAAAACGTCAGAAAATGACGTCGTTGGGATGTGACTTAGGACCGTGAAAAATACGTCATTTTTACGTTAAACTTTAGGAATAAATGACGTAACATACGTCATAAAATGACGTAAGAACACGTCATTATGACGACTGTCTGCTACCTGGGAAAGTGTCAACATTTCTCATGTAAAATTAACAGAATATTTTTTTCACATTATTATCCATATAAAGCTATAATGTTAATACAGCATGTCGATGTGACGGCCATGTTTGTTATGCTACGCTAGTTCTCTTTTTCCCGCGGTGGATGTTTTCTTTCCCAATAGGCCAATATTCATTAGTCGGATCTTACGGACCAATTACAGTCGATTATTCTTCTCGCGTTTGAAGAATAATCGAGAGTGATTGGTCTATATTCTTACGGCCCTATGATTAAAACTAAATCTTTGTTACGTGCAATGGCCTTTAGATATTACTTAAGACGATCTTGAAACAAGATCCGACTATGAATACTGGCCTTTAAAACGGTCTTGAAATAACATCTGACTATGAATACCGGCCATAGTCTACTGTTCTTATTTCAAGACCGTCTTGAATAATATCTTAAGATGCTATAATACGGCTTTTGTGATTAGGCCGGTATTCATAGTCGGTTCTTATTTCAAGACCGTCTTAAGTAATGCCTTAAGATGCTAATACGGCTCTGTGATTGGTTCATAACGTCTTAAGCTTAATGACATTTTAAGATTGTACTTAAGACGGTCTTAAATATAAGAACCGATTATGAATACCGGCCTTTGTGATTTGTTTAAAACATCTTAAGATTGTACTTAAGACGGTCTTAAATACAATATTCAACTATGGCTGGGTTCGTCTTGACGCTTTCAACGCTGTAAGCATTATTCTATCTTAATTGTTGAACATCGAATATTAAACACATTCCATTTACAAATAAAAGGATATTAGGAAAAAAAATCACTTCAGATCGCTTCAACACAATTATAAAATGTTTCGGAAAGCTAACATTTTCCCTTGACAATTAATAAATAGTCGCAAAAAATGAATGTGACGCGAAGCCTAGTCGTGTGCAGCTTATAAACTTTGTTAAGAAAAAAGGTCATTTTTCGGACTATTTTATAAGTGTGCTAAAGCGATCTAAGGTGCAGTATCTTTAGCCAAATATCTTCTTATCTGCAAGTACCATCTAAGAAATACTATATATATCTTTCAACGTGTTGTCTTTCGCGTTTCTGACAAAACCTCTTATGGCTCTACAACAGCCGCAACAGTACGCAGTAAGCTGTTGACTAATGGGATTTTTACAATTCAAGAATAATCGACTGTGGTTGGTCAATAGCTTACTGCTCACGTCTTACTGCATACTTTTACGGCTGTTGTAGACGAGCCATTACACAATCTAGGATATGACCTCGGCGAGTATCTAGAAGTCTCAAGCTATAATGGTTGTGAGTAGTTGTATACGAAGATGAACGCATAATAAACAAAGGGAAAAAATAACAAAATTTTAAACAATACGTTAGTATTTTATTTTATAATATATGTACGTATAAAGAAAAAAAATATATGTATAGATCGAGAGAATATATATTTTATAATGTGTATATTATGGGCTTTTCATATATTAGTCTCTCTCTCTCTCTCTCTCTCTCTCTCTCTCTCTCTCTCTCTCTCTCTCTCTCTCTCTCCCTCTTTCTCACTCTCTCTCTATTTCTCACTTGCAAAGTGAAGAAAATCTTCCGTTAAAGAATGAACTCTCAAAGAGGATTCGCGCGAGTAAAAATATAATATATGAGCACAAATAAAAATAACTATTTTAAGATAATATTAAAAGAGCTGTTGTTTCTACGCGCTTCTAAAACAGCAAAACATTGCATATCCGCAACCGCATATCATAGTGGTAAAAAGTATATAGTGTTAAAGAGAGCGGTATATATTTAGATATTCTCTTTTATACTTTTCGAATTATCGCATTATTTATTAACTGTAACATGCAAGACGTATGAGGTGCGTTATACAAAAATAACGTTCCCGTTAAGAATAATAAGGCGAACTCCGTTTCTTACGCGTTTGATTCTTAACGCGTCGTACATTTTATATGTTCATACATGCGAGATATATGTGTCTACATTCTTAGCGCAACCGAAGCATCGGATGCAAATACTAGAAAAGTACTTTATTCAACGAACAACATGCACGAATTTCTATTTATCGATGATACACTAAATCGAATTAATAATAACTAATGAATGAAATGTATTGGAAAAAAAAAAAACACGTAGAAGAGTGCAAAAAAACTACATTATTAGAATATAAGAAATAAAATTATCAATTGAGAATACGCCAATAGTAATCTGTTTCGATATAAGAATCTTGCGTATATCTATATATTTTTTACTTATACTGTTTTATAGCTTGCGGAAAAAATCTCACGTATGGTGACGTATGCATTTCCGATTAAGTCGTTATGGCGCGAATACAAATTGTGTATGTCTCTCGACATAGTGGACATTTCTCATCTTCCAATTGTTTTTGGCAATCATCGCAAATACATAAATGTCCACATGGAATAAATATATATTCTGCAGTGGCGTTTAAGCATGTGCAGCACATACCACTGGTGCGCGACTTTGATGAATTTGTACCTGTCAGAGCAGCAACAGGGAGAAAAGGTAGATCGGTTTGTTCGCTATCGCTTAAGCCAATAGCGCCAAAATCGTCTTCTGGTGTACGAAAAATATTTTCGAAATCTGTAAAGTATACAGATAAAGTTTAATCAATAATAATATATATTAATCGCACGAATAGAAATACGTATAGAATGTATATACCAACCTTCATTATGCGTCTCATTCTGGTCGGATTCACTCGTATAAACCACTTCCGTTTGTTCTTGTTCATTTTCTTGTTCAGTGCTTGTATGCCCGTGCAATGTGTATGTGCGCAATAATGTCATGTGTGCAAAGTGTATGTGTGCAATACGTCATGTGTGCAATGTGCTAATATGATTTTCTTATTTTCTTGTGCGCAATAATATTATGTGTGCAATGTGTATGTGCGCAATAATGTTATGTGTGCAAAGTGTATGTGCGCAATAATGTCATGTGTGCAAAGTGTATGTGCGCAATGATTTTCTTATTTTCATGTGCGCAATAATATTATGTGTGCAAAGTGTATGTGCGAAATAATGTCATGTGTGCAAAGTGTATGTGCGCAATAATGTTATGTGTGCAAAGTGTATGTGTGCAATACGTTATGTGTGCAATGTGCTAATATAATTTTCTTATTTTCATGTGCGCAATAATATTGTGTGTGCAATGTGTATGTGCGCAATAATGTCATGTGTGCAAAGTGTATGTGCGCAATAATGTCATGTGTGCAAAGTGTATGTGCGCAATAATGTTATGTGTGCAAAGTGTATGTGTGCAATACGTCATGTGTGCAATGTGCTAATATGGTTTTTTTATTTTCTTGTGCGCAATAATATTATGTGTGCAATGTGTATGTGCGCAATAATGTCATGTGTGCAAAGTGTATGTGCGCAATAAAGTCATGTGTGCAAAGTGTATGTGCGCAATAATGTTATGTGTGCAAAGTGTACGTGTGCAATACGTCATGTGTGCAATATGTTAATATGATTTTCTTATTTTCATGTGCGCAATAATAATGTGTCCAATGTGTATGTGCGCAATAATGTTATGTGTGCAAAGTGTATGTGCGCAACAAAGTCGTGTGTGCAAAATATTAATTATTATTATAATTTTTTTAATTTTATGTGTGCAATAAATTTATGTGTGCAATGCGTATATGCGCAATAATGTCATGTGTGCAAAGTGTATGTGCGCTATAATGTCATGTGTGCAAAGTGTTAATATGATTTTTTATTTTATGTGTGCAATATAGCCATGTGTGCAATGTGTATGCGCGCAATAAAGTCATGTGTGCAATGTGTGTGTGCGCAATAATGTCATGTGTGCAATCTGCTTGTGTGCAATAAAGTCATGTGTGCAATATGTTTGGTCATGTGCGCAAACGTACTTTCGTACTTTTAACTATTACATGTGCGCAATAATGCTTGTAGGCAATCGCTCTGTAGGCAATCGGGAATGTCGGCAAACGAAGCTGTAGGCAAAATGTTGTGGGCAAACGAAGCTGTTGGCAATCGGGATTGTAGGCAAACGGGACCCCCCCCATTTTTTTACCAGAGTTTCGTCTAAATAAAATTTTTTTCTTATGTTAATGGGCATAAAACATTTTTGTACACGTGCACAGAATCTGGCATAATGAATAATTTATCTTGATTATTGTATGGATGTTCAATATAATTATTAATTCTACAATATTTTCCAACAGTTATGTTCATAATATTCCACCAACTCCTATTCTGTGGTCCCATATCAGAAATAATTACTTTTATTACTAATCCGATATGATTTGCTTTTTGAACAATTGATATAATTTTATTATACATTTCTTCTGAATCGATTGAATTACCTGTCAATTCGTAAGCAACAGATTGTTTCCATTTTGTGGAAATACCACACAACATGAAAACAAGACAATGCGTTGCTAATTTATCAGAACTATCTAATCCCCCTGATAATTTCATAGTAGGTCGACCAACAACTGACATGATTGAATTGTCGTACTGTAAACCTGGTTTTATAGACATTTCGTCAATTAAGAGAACAGCATGTTTCTTTTCAGGCTTAAACAATTTTATCTGAAATTAAATTACAAAATCATAAGCAAATAATAGATAAAAATGTCTGTTAAATATAAATATGAGTACAAATATTTGCAAAAAAAAATATTAAAAACAAAAAACCAATAACCTAGGCTGAGATTTCATACATCCGACAACGACAATGTCGGACGTAGACGATTGGCTGCGGGAGATAAATTTTTCGAATCTCTAGAAGTTATTTATCCCGCAACCAATCGCCTACGTCCGACATTGTCGTTGTCGGATGTATGAAATCTAAGCCTTAATCCAATTCAACATTATAAATACTACTTTAATTTTTAGCATGTTGAAAATATCCTCAAATATACCTGGCTTAAATTTTAAGCCTTGTATGCGACTTTGTAGAGTGCGGATACTTGGATACGGTAAATACTGTCGGCGCACCTCTTCGTAGCCTTTTTGTCCGCAAGCTGCATAAAGTTTCAATGCTTTTGTAATTGTATCTGCAGACCATGTTGTTCCTTTTTGTGTTTTACGCGTGATAAAGTCCTTTTGATCTTCGTTAAATATTTCATTAAATCTTACATCTCTTTTTTGCAATTTTCTTTTTAAGATATTACGTTCCACCACAGTCTTTATTATTTCTTCAAGATTTTTATTTGATGCAGTATCGCTCATTACCATATCGGTTGCTTCAAAATGTTTTGATTTATTGGCACCACAATCTGCAGATATAATTTCCAACTCGGTAATAGTATCGTCACCATTATTGATATTACTGTAAGAATTTTTATTCAAATTATTTGCATTGTCCTCGTATTTATCTACAATTATTTCAAATAAATAATATTACAGTAATACATGTGTTCATAAGGAAATGTTTCAGATAATTATACCTGGAATTGTATATGGGCGGAGCAATTTTCTCTCATCTGCTCGATTGTTCTCAAATTGATTTTCATCAAAATGCATCTGTAAAATTAATATAATAATTAGTACTGTAAGACATAAATGTTTCATACGTTTGTAATTCATTAATTACCTCACAAATTTCAGCCCTTTCTGGTAAAGTATCTCTTTCAATTAATTGAAGCCATTCCCCAGATAACAATTCGTGCGGGGTCATATTACCTTCATGGCGTGATTATCACACCGTGCATGCACAAACGCATCATGCTCGCTTCACGAAGTGATTTTGGCATACGTGCGCGTATAGAAGGTCGCACTATGCCATCACGTGTGATTACACGTGTGATGGTACAGTGATTACGCACACGTGATGGGATAGTGATTACACACACGTGATCGTTGATCGTAAAAGATCGCACTACATATAAAAATAATATTTAAATATCAGATAAAATGGCAAAAACGTTACAAATACGTATAAATTCGGGTACGTATGCCAAAATCACTTCGTGAAGCGAGCATGATGCGTTCGTGCATGCACGGTGTGATAATCACGCCGTGAAGGTAACATGACCCCGCACGAATTGTTATTTGGATAGGTATATATATTATAATTTATAATTTCCGCGCGCGATTTATTATATTATAATATTTAATAACAAAATGCCCGCATAGCGATTAAAATAGCAATTTTAATGTAATTGTTATTTTATTATATCATTTTATTAGTTTTATTATATTATTTAATTATGCAAATTGTGTGGGTCTATATATAATGAGATCGTGAAATGTGTTAATTTATTCATCCAAACTCGATCTCCACCCGAACTTGTCCTCAGTGGTCCGGCCGCTCACGCGCGATCCATGCGCATCTCACGCCTCACGCCTAAGCGACCCCGCGTGCTTTCATTGTTCGCCCGCCTACGTACGGAAGCCGGGTTGGCTCACAGTTGACTTGTAGCCAAGTGGCGCTGCACACGGCCACTTTCAACATGTGCACAAGTTCACACGGCCACTTCCAACATGTGCACATACCCACATGTGCAGATGTGCGGGGAAAGTGCGGGTATCTACCTTATCGACCCGAGATAACAAAAAATATATATATTTTTGTCTCTCTCTTGTAACTGACAAATTTTGTAGACAATTTAACAATTTTCAGTACTATTATATGTCATTAAGTGAAAAAAACGTGCAATTCGCATATCAATCAATTGAGTTATTTAATAATTAATGAAAGTTTATATTAACTATAAATGTATGAATCATTGTCAATATCTATGTTAATCATTAATGATAAATAATTTGAAATATTACTTATCGCCAAGAGGTTATGAACAGTTAATATTTTTTGTTATGATAAAAGAATAAACTGTTTAAAATATTTCTACAGCTTTGAAAGTTAGCCTTTGGAGTGAATAACATTATCTTGTAATTTGTAAGTAAAAAATAATATACTATAAAAAAAAGTGACAAAAAAACATGTCAAAAATCCAAAACAGTCAATTAATCATTTAATATATCAGTTACAGGTAATTCTTTGTATTCACGAAACCTACAGGTAATTGTTTGTTTGTACGAGACGATTTGAAGAGATGTTTACTATGTTGGAAAGTTTAATAAAACAATATTTCCTAGAAAATTACACAATTATATAAATACGCGAATTGTTGTTAAAAAACTATGGAATTTCTAAATCGATCAGCACTATTAAGAGAATACTTTCTTCATTGGGACTGAAAAGAAAATATTTCAAGGAGTCAGAAATGAGAGACATAATTTCTGCTGTTGTTGAAGAGGTTCACTCATGTGGTTACAATTTGGGATGCAGAGGCTTATGGAGTAAACTAAAAATGCAGTATCACCTGAAAGTAAAAAGAGACACTGTTTACGAAATATTAAAGATTGTGGATCCAGTTGGAGTTGCCAACCGATTCGGAAATAAGTTACGTCGAAGACAATACTTAAGCCCAGGACCTAATTTTCTGTGGCACCTGGATGGTTACGATAAGTTAAAACAATTTGGCTTCGCTATACATGGCTGCATAGATGGCTTTTCAAGAAAAATTCTATGGTTAAAAGTAGCAACTACAAATAACGACCCAGCAGTTACTGCTCATTACTTTTTAAAAACGGTTAAGCAGCTTGAATTTCTCCCGACAATAATCAGGTGTGACAAAGGTTCTGAAAACCAGCTTATAGGTCTTTTTCAAACTTGTTTACGTAGTAAACATTCTGATAAGCTTGCTGGAAAAGGAAGTTTCATCGAAGGAAAGAGTGCGATGTTAAAAATCAACGCATCAAATCATATTGGGGTCGAATGCGTCAGCATACAGTGGATTTTTACATCCAATTATTTAAGAGTATCCAGTTGAAAGGTCTATTTGATGGAAGTAATTTTCATATTAAGTGCCTCCAATTTTGTTTTGGACCATTATTGAAACACGATTTGGATTATAATCGGAGGCTATGGAATGAACATCGTATCAAAAAACAAGCAGCCCGAAATCTAGTTGCTGGACGGCCTAATGCATTATTCAACTTACCTCATCAACACCAGTGCCGAGATTTTAAAAAGCTTATTAACAAAAATACAGTTGAAAGATTAATAGATAAGTTTACAAAAAAACCACAATTGCTTGATCCGATTATAACAGAATTGGTGGAATTATTAGTGCCCGATGTTAAAACTCCAACAAATCCTACGGAGGCATTGAATTTATATAAAAATATTTTAGAAGCATATGCAACTCATAGAAACAAAAATTAAAAATTTTTAGCTTACCTAATTGTTGTTTTTACAATATAAATTTGATGTAATAATAAAATTTAAACTTAATTTTTTCATTTATAAATTTTTTAGTATTTTTTGTCCAGTACAGTTTTAAATGCACAGCATTACATTTATATATCTTAAAATAAGTTTCACAAAACTCTCGTTTTAAAAGTATCCAATTTTACTCCTAAAGCTTTTAACTTCTAACAGTCTAAATATATTTTCTTGAATTCTGATAACAATATAAAAAATAAAGCACCAGCAAGTTATTAAAATTAAAAAAAAAATACTTAAAAGAAAGTCTCTGAAATATTATTACTAAAATGCTTAAATTTTTTCAAGATTTTTATCAGCTTTTTCACAGTTTATGAAAGCTTATGGAGATAAAATAATAAAATAAATAGTTACTTAAAACTGCAGAATTCTGACTTTTTGACAGCTTCTTAACTTTGACCTATATTTTAAATAACAAATTAAGTTATTACAGAAATTGCAAATAGTAAATACATTTAATTTATTATTGACAAAAGTAAAAAATTTAATGGAAAGAATATTAGTTACTTAAAACTGTATAATTCTGGCTTCTTAACAGCATCTTTAATGCTATCTGTATTTTAAATAAATTAATCTATAACTGACATTGCAAATAGTCAATATTTTCCGTTTTATACTATTTTAATTAAAGAATCTAAAGCTTTTAATCACAACCTGTGCTCAGCAAAAATTTTATATAAAAATCATTCTCTCTAATTTCTTATTTTATTATTTGTCTTCCTCTTCTGTATAAATACGTTTGAATAGGTGAAGCAATATAGCGGCATTTGGTCTTTTTTTGGTTCATGTTCAAAACATCTTTTAATTGTGTCCTGTATTAATACCGGTACACCTTCTAAGCATGGTATTTTTTTAGTTTTAACGACTTTCTTCAAATTTGGTATACTAAGTTCAGGCACTACGTTCCAAACTCTTCGTTCTGTGAACAGTTCGACGATACAACATGCCAGAGACCATACATCAGAGTATGTAGTACTTTGTGCATGTTTAATGAGAATTTCCGGTGGCATATATAAAGGTGTTCCACAAAAATATTGACCAACAGTTGTTTCTAGGGCCGACGATCCATCACATATCTTGCTTAACCCGAAATCAAATTTTAATCATTAAGAAATGATTTATTAATATATTTTCAGGTTTTATATCTTTATGAAGAATAGTAGGGTTAAATTCATGAAGAAACGTTATTGCTTTACAAATTTGTAATGCGATGGAATAGTTTTCATTCTTCTTTACTGCATAATCCAAGGCTTCGCCTCGCTTCAATATGAAAACTGCTAAATTTTGACTCTTGAAGTATTCCATAACGATGTAAAAATGAGATTCTGTAGAACATATACCCATAATGGAAATTAAATTAGGGTGACGAATCTTATCCATCACATTTATTTCTCTGTATATATATTTCTGTTCTTCAGAAGCTTTCATCTTCTTCACGGCAACTTCTGTGTTTTTCCAAATTGATAAAATTACACATCCAAATGATCCACTACCTAATAATGTCTTGGTGAACTTAATATCTGATTCTTCAATCGTAGGTATCGAGAATCTCAATTGATGCTCATTATCGTCCGTAGACCTTGATTCTTCCTGCGTTTTTTTAGAACTCGTGTTAATTTCAGTACTAGAAGATGCTTTTTTCTTTGATTGAGAAAATGAGACAATTGTTCCGCTATATAACTGTTTTGTCACGGTTTTTTTACTGATATCACACTGTTTAGAGTCTGTCGAAGTGACTGCGGAAGAACAAACTTTTACACTGTTTTCATACTTAACGATAGTTGAAAATAAATATAATCGCAACTGTGAGTTTTTTATTTTCAATTTATCACTAAAGTCCCAAAAATCAGTATTCTTCTTCTTATTCAAATCTGTGAAATTGTGAAAAATTTCTTCCTGGTAATTTCCTAAATGGATCACTGAACTGGCCAAGATTTCTTTATTATATATATTTTCCATTGCAGACATACTCATTTTTTTAATTTCGTCAAAAGAATATTTTTTGTTCCGATTCAATTCAACTTTTTTTATACCATCAACTAGGACAATAATTTGCTTATATACTTCATTAGGACTTTCTCTGTGCTTCCAACCTACATGTAAAGTTTTCATGACTTTCTTCAATGGGATCTGTAAAAAATATCTTTCTAAGTACAACTGCAATAATGTAGTAACTCATAAATTTTAAGATACATATTTAATACAATTATGCTAGCAAAATTTTTCAGAATTGTTGAATGAAATAAATTTATTAAAGAAATGAAAATAAACCAATGACGAAATGAATTTGACTGTCATACGTACTGGAATGTCCGGTGATTTCTGGGATATTAAATCCTTATTTTCCTGTCCGTCAATGATACCCATAATTTCATCAATCCGTCTCCTTTTAGCATCGCTGTAAATATTTTCTATAAAAAAAATATTAATTATTATTATTATTACTATTATCGTGATTATTATAAATTTTAGCATCGTAAAAATCAAACGTATAATCAATTTAATGAAAAAAAATTTACCTTTGACAGGATGAGAGTAAAAAACTTCGTATTCATCTACACCTTCAATTAAATCAAATTCTCCATTTTCAATATTAATTCCACACTTGTCTTCTCCATCAAAAAACGTTAAGGGGATGCTGGAGCCGTCTGTTTTACCGGCATTTTTTGTCGGCACGTAGCGTCGTATTATTAATTTGACAGAATTAAAAATCCTTCTTCAGAATTGCAGTACATACATTTATGATTCGGGGGAACTCCGATTTTATATAGAAAACGAGAAAAAATTACGGAAGTACAGATTTCCTTATCCTACTCTTATCCCAATATGGCGTCTCGAGTTGCGGCGAGCTGTCAGCTCGTCACAAGATGTATTTCATATAAGAGATATACCATTGGTACGAACGCGAAAACAAGTTCCCCCGAATTGCACAACAAGAAAAACATCGATAAACCCTCCAAATCAAGATTTGGAAGCGTAATATAAAAGTATAATGTCGATGTGCATCGTGCGTATGTGTGCGTGCAATGTAGCGTGCTATCCTTGTCTATATTTTTGTCTATACAAGGACAGATATAGTTCGCCGGTCTTCTTTACCGACGCCGATCGAATTCGGCTACGGCTCCAGCATCCCCTTAAGCCGTCAGCACCTGGAAAATATGCTCTAACGACTTCTATTTTTAGCTTTCTGCGATTTGCCGGTAATTTAACTGCTATTTTATTGTTTTTTATTTTGACGAAACTCATTGTCAATTTTTTTCGTAATGCTTTTTATAATTTCAATAACTAACTTCTATTTACTTTTAAAGTAAACAAAATTTTAATCGTTCCTAACCTCTTGGCGACGCCGATTAATTGAATTGTTTACAAAATTTGTCAGTTATAAGAGAAAGACAAAAATATATATATTTTTTTGCTATCTCAAATTGATAAGGTAGATACTCGCACTTTCCCCGCACATCTGCACATGTGGGTGTGTGCACATGTTGGAAGTGGCCGTGTGAACTTGTGCACATGTTGGAAGTGGCCGTGTGCAGCGCCACTTGGCTACAAGTCAACTGTGAGCCAACCCGGCTTCCGTACCTACGTGACTCGCTCGGCACAGCGGCTGGATTGTCATTTGTCGTCCTTCGTGATCCGAATGTCCTCGCGGTAACATTTCGCGTGCTCCGCGTGCTCTGTATCCGAGTGCTTAAATAATATATAGTTCCCGTGTACCCTTTTCTGCCTTCACGGGCCATCCACGCCTTCCTGGCTTATCCTGGAGCCTTGCCTATCCGTCTGGCGGTGTGAATTTTAAGAATCTCGCGTGTCCGCGCGCGACCAGCCGGTCGATTATGGCTGCGATCTTTGTCTTCTTCTTTCTTCATTGAAAGAAAAGAGAAGAGAATTCGAAGCATTTATAGCATTAAATGCACTGCAGCTTATATCTCAACGGGACGCTTCCGCTCGCGCGGTCTCACGCCTGTCCGCGCCTCGCCATTCGCCCCTCGTCGCCGTTACGTCGTAAGGAGGAGGATCGAGCTAATCGATCAACGCCGGTTGCGCGCGGTTAGTAGGATTATTTATATAAATATATATAATATTTATATACTTTGAATGAATTGATACACCGCCGTTTTTCTCGATTCTGATCATATTTTTTTAAGGCATATCTGTATCAAAAATCTAACGATTGACCTATGGTTCTTTAGGATTACGTAGAGATACTTTAGACGGCAGTGAAGATCGCGTTCGGGATTTACCGCTAAGAAGTAGTCATAATTCCAGCGTAGAGATCGTAGAGACGAACGTCGTCGTACTTCCGATGACGAAGACACTATTTTAGACAGCCAAGACGTTTCAAGTATTGATAGAGATAATAATAATAATAATACTTATTGGTTGTGCGCGTGTGTGAGTGCATGTGTGCGTGCGTGCGTGCGCGTTTACGCGTGTGCGTATATATGCGTGTTTATGACAATCCCCCATAAGCGGGGAGCACACACTTCTGCACAACGCATAATGCGTAAGCATAAGAAAATTGATTGGTCCATACACATGTGCATGAGGAAATAGACCAATCAATTTTCTTATGTTTACGCATTATGCGTTGTGCAGAAGTGTGTGCTCCCCGCTTTAATAGCATGCAACAGAATACATATTTATGAAAGAAAAAAAAAGAAGAATGAAAGAAAATGTTTGTTTTAGAAATAATTTCGAAGAAATTTTTAAATTGATAAATTGTTTTTGTAGACAATCTGGCAAAGGGAGAAGCTGAGGTTTGCACCGCGGAAGGCAAGGAGAAAGATGTTTGTCATGACGCGAAGAACGAAAAAGAGGAGGATTCAAAAGAACAAGAATACATCGGGTATTATAGAAAATATAACTGAGAAGAAATTCAAAATACCATCTTACAAATATTGACGTTAAAATCAGATCTTTATTGGTATGAATTATTTAAGAAAAGTTATAAGTTTAATTTATGTAAAATTAATTTATATGAAAAAAAAACATTGCGCGTTCTCTTTGTACATGTATGCTATCTTTACAAGAAATTATATTTATTTAGGTAAATCTATGGTCAAAGTATAGTATCCCGATCAAATTGGTTGAAAATTTAGTAGTTTTATTATGTATAGTTTATGACGTCCTGGTGAAGTGACTTTGTGCCCATGGGCACAAAGTCCAAACATGGAGTTTTCGAATTACAGAGCGTCAAACATCAGGAAAATGGGTTCATCGGCTCAAGATAGTCCTGTGTACGGTCGTACTGGTTTGTGCCTGTGTGTGTGTGTGTGGGTGTGTGTGTGTGTGTGTGTGTGTGTGTGTGTGTGTGTGTGTGGGTGAGTGAGTGAGTGAGTGAGTGTGTGTGTGAGTGAGTAAGTGAGTGTGTGGGTGTGTGTGAAGTGAGTATGTGAGTATGTGAGTATGTGAGTATGTGAGTGACTGACTGAGTGTGCGTGTGTATATGTGTGTGTTTGCGCGCGCGCGTGATATTATTTACACATACACACACTCACACACACACACACACACACACACACACAGGCACACACCAACATGACGGCACACATTAAGGACTACCATGAGCCGATGAACCCATTTTTCCGATGTTTGACGCTCTGTAACTCGAAAACTGTCCATTTTTGGACTTAGTGCTCATAGTCACTTTTCATCAGGACGTCATAAACTACATCATACTAAATTTTTTTAGCCAATTTGACCGGGATTCATTTTTCCGTGGTTTGGTGCGGAATCCTTTAAACTTGTCGGTTTCAATTGCTGTCGTATCGAGATATGATTTCATTAAGTTTCAACTTTATAAAATGTATGAGAGCGTATATCTAGAGAGCGTATATATGTATGTATAATATATGTGAGAGCAATTGATGCTCATATGAGCCGCACGCATGCGGCACTCACGTGTGTGCAAATTTTAAAATAAAAATGTTTATAAATAAATATATATTTGGTCTTTTTTAATTTAACGTTTTTATAACTGTAATAGTACATATTATATTTATATTAAAAACCCAGATAACAAAATGCCCGCAAAGTGAGCTCACGACACGTGCACGTCGTGCGGATAATTTGCACGGCGTGCACTCATGGTGCTAGACAGATGCGTCCTCAAATGATGCTCATATGACTCGCACGCGTGAGTCTTGTAAAATGCTGTCTTGTAAAAGTTGTAAAAGTTAAGAGAACGAGAAAGTGATCTGTATCTATGTGCACGTGTGACAGGCACTATCGCGTAATAAAGATTACTCGGAAGTATGTTTATATTGTACTTTACTTTCGTTAACTTGGATGCTTCGAATGTTCAATCTCGCGTTTTCAAAATATAATAATTCTGAGACACTGTTGAGGCATAATTGTCTAGCACAAGAAGTCCTCTTGTGCTAAATAATACGAGTTACTACAGAGTGCCTCTAATTGTAAGAATCTCTTCTCCCCCACCCCCTCTCTCTTTCCCCATTCCCGAATTTACACTATTGCGTGGTTCGTATCGCGTGACATTACCTATTATAAATGTCCTCCTTTTCTCTCGTTTTTTCACGCAGGAACATTTTATATTCAACTATGTGGTATACAATTTTGCCGCTATATATTGACCGCAGGAAGCTGATACCGAAGAGATCTTTAAAAAGGAAGGTGTATCCAAAATTGCACATGTATGTACGTATATGCTGTCTTGTAAATTGTAAAAGTCGAAAAGAACGAGAAAGTGTTCTGTAGCGCAATTTGTATTGTAGGCAAGTTATGCTAAAATATTTGTGAATTGATTCCTTATTATCCATTATTATGATATAATTTTTATCAACAATATTAGAGGAGTAACAAAAATTAATTTTATTAAGTATTCAAAGCAATTGAGAGTTTTTAGCATTAAGTATTTCCATTTTCTCATAATATGCTTAAAAAATATTGCAGGGGACTTGTGAGTTATGCGAAGCAATTGATACTATTAAGGTTCATTGGTCATATGAAGTTTGCACACGTCAAGCTTGACATCCTAAAGATCACGATGCATTCTGAAAACGATACCGTGCAGGTTTGTTGGCGTATACGTGGTGTCACAGGCTGGAAGGTATTTTCTACGTTTTGGAAGTAAAATTTGGAAAATACAACATGCCATAATAAGCGCTAACCAGGAAATGTCAGTGCAATCAGTGCTCTAAACATTCCTTTTAATAGTAATATAAAATTGTTCTTATAAACATTAATTATAATTAATTCAAGTTGTCTATTATTTGAAAAGAACTTGATTTTTAGTTTCGTTTTTTATTCTACCTTCAGAAAAAGATAAAATAATTTAGATTTCCTATAATTAATTTTGTTTATGCTATCGGAGAGGAAACACTTATTATAAAATTGATTATAATACCAAGACAATTATACATAACGATTACAGATTGTACGATGGCTTTTTTATTTTTTACGTTAATGCTGAATGGAAAAGTCTATAAGCATATTGCGGATAGATGATGCCTAATCAGGATACAGCCACGAAAAAGAAAGATATGCGCATGGCAGGGAAATTAGCGCTATTCACAGGCCTTGTAAGCATATTTAGTAACAACGAGGATTCTTTGAATTGAGCTCTGTCTTAAAATCGCATCAATTGAAGTGAATCCATTGCTGAGTGCTGAAATTATACGATTTTATCCGTCACAACGAATAGACCAAGAGGAATGCTTTTTCCAGTCGATGGTTTCGAATGTTGCTGACATATCTATTTCGTTGCAAATGCATCATTATGAAATGATGATCGGTAGTAAATGAGAGATATGTGAATTAAAAAGATGTGTACATTAACTAAACAGTATCTTTGTATGATTACAAACTATCTTCATCTAATTTTTTAGTGACAATGTCCGAATAATTTGCGTTAGTATTTCTGTGTAAAAAAAGTATTACGATTATATTACAGTATATCTGATGATTTTAACATAATTATAGAGGTAGGGTGTCTAAATTGTTATCGTTCCATCCAAATGTAGCTTTTATACTATTCGGATAGTATCGATATTTTATGCTGCTTAGAAACAAGTAAAAAGTATTTTAAGACACTTGTATCGTTTCCAAAATATAAAAACTCGTATTTAGATTACAGATATACGTTTTGGGTACTGGCGTATCTATTTCGTTGCAAATGTATCATTATGAAATGATGATCGGTAGTAAATGATAGATATGTGAATTAAAAATATGTACATTATATCTAACCCTTCATCTGATTTTTTAATTTTAGTAGTGGCAATGTCCGAGTAATTTTGCGTTAGTATTCCTGTGTAAAAAAAAATATGACGATTATACGATTATATTACAGTACATCTGAAAAATGTTAGAAAATGAAACAAATGTTTAAAGGTATCCCCTGTATATCATAGCCTCTATTTGCTTCGCCTGTATGGAATGTTAATAACGTGTAAGATAATATAATCATTAAAGTAATATTTCTTAAATGTATATTTCATACTTAATTTTATTTCATAAATACTATCACATTTATTCCTATGAATCGTTTTCATTACGCTATTATGATTTTAACATAATTATAGAGGTATAATAGGATGTGTAAATTATTACCGTTCCATCCAAATGTAGCTTTTATAGTATTATTTATTGTATCGATACCTTAAGCTGTTTATAAAAAAGTAAAATGTATTTTAAGACGAGAGAAAGTAATAGAGATAGAAAACGAAGAAAGAAGGACAAGAAAAGGAACAATATAGAGAAAGGTATTATATATTACAAAAATATTTATTATATATATTGCAAATATATTTAAATTTATATATTAGTTAACTTCTTTATATACACTACCGCTCAATAATTTCAATATGCAAAAGATTCGTTGATTTCTCTGTAAAGGATGAACATCATGATACGTGTTTTGCACAGAAATGAATGCACTAGCTGTTATAAACATTTCACTTGCATGCATCGCATTTTTATATAAATAATATATAAAAATGCAATGCATGCAAGTGTTTATAACAGCAAATGTATTCATTTCTGTACAAAACATATGTATCATGTTCATCCTTTACAGAGAAATTAACAAATATAGGGGTATATTGAAATTAATGAGCGGTAGTGTATATAAAGAAGTTAACTAATATATAAATTTAAATATATTAGTTAAGAGATGGAGAGATGGGAGGAAGGAAGGGCAGGGAGAAGTGAAAGAGGAAGGAAAGTGGGAGATAGGAAAAAGAGATAAAGCAATGGAAGCGAAGGTAAGAGAGCTAGAAAGGTGGAGAGAGTTAGAAGAGAGAGACAGAAGGAGGAACAATGTAGTAGTGAAAAGGGTGGAGGTGGTGAAGGGAAGGCTAAAGGAAGCGGTAGAGAAGCTATGGCTAGAGATGGGGCTAGAGAGAGGAATAGAAGAGGTAAAAGAGGTAGGAAGAAAAACGGGGAAAGAAAAGAAGATGGTTTTAGTTAGGTTAAAAGATAGAGTAAGAAAAAGAGAGGTAATGCAGAAGAAGAATGTGTTGAAAGGGAGGATGGAAAGAATAGAGGATGACATGACCTTGAAGGAAAGAAAAATGTAATGAAGCCTGGAGAAGATAGCTGAGAAAGAGAGAAAGAATAGGAGGAGCTTGGGTAAAGTACGGAAAGATTTGGATAGAGGGGAAGTGGTGGAGTTGGGATGAGGGAAAAAAAGTCCTGATAGATGGAAGAGAAAATGAGAGAGAAGAGCAAGAAAAAGGAGGGGGGAGAAAGAGGAACAGAGGAGAAGGGAAAGAGTAGAAGAGAGGGAGACGGAAAAATGAAATGGAAAGGTAGTGAGGAGGGAGGAGAAACGATGGGATGGGAGGGCGGAGAGAAGAGGGAGGAGAGGGGGAGTTAGGAAGGAAGAGATGTGGTGAGGCTGAGGGGAAGGGGGAAAGGAGTCAGAGAGAGTAGAGTGTGGAAAGTAAAAAGGAGTGAAAGAGAGGAAAAAGAGGGGGAGGGGGAAGAAAGGAATGCAGTAGGGAGGAGGAGGGGAAGGAACAGAAAGGAAGCCCAAAGATAGGCTTTTGGGATGTAGCGGGAGTGAAGGGAAAACAGGAAGGGTTTTAGGAAAGGATAAAAAAGTGGGATGTCGTGGGGTTGGTGGAAACATGGCTGAAATAGGAGGAACGGGAGAAGATGAAGAATAACGTGCCAAAGGAGTTCAACTGGAGGATACAGGGTGTAAAGAAAGAAAGAGTTGGAAGAAGAAGAAGAGCAATAGGTGGGATAATGATGGGAGTCAGAAAGAGGTTAGAAGGGGAAGAAGAATGGATAAAGGAGGAGGGTTTAATGATTAGAAAAGTAAGATGGAAGAAGGAGAAATGGAGATTGGCAATAGTTTACGTAAGCGGCAACTTATGATAATGTGTAAGATAAAATCGGTGAAGGAGGAGGGAGAAAAAAGAGATGGATAGTGGGGGGCGATTTCAATGCGAGAACAGGGGAGAAAGGAGCGCTGGAGGATGGAGAAGAGGGAGTTGAAAGAAAATCGAAAGATAAAATGATAAATAGGCAGGGGGAAGGGCTGATTAGATGGGTTGAAGAAGAAGGGTGGGGAATTATGAATAGAGCATAGGAGGGAGATGAGAAGGAGGGGTGAATTTACAGGAGAAAGAGGGAAAACAGTGATCAATTACGCGAAGGGAGATAGGAATGTTTGGGAAAGAGTGACAAGATTGGAGGTGGGGTGTGAGGTAGATTCGGATCACCAATCAGTAGCAGTACGGGTGGACAAAGGGGGTGGTAGTGAGAGGAGAGGGACAATAGCGGAGGAAGAGAGGTGGGTGGAAAAGACGGACTGGTCGGAAGAGGCAAGAAAGGAGTTTTGAAGAAGAACGGAGGAGGTAGAATAGGTAGGGGGGGCAATAGATAAAGAAGTCGAAAAGTTGACAAAAAAATTAGAGATGAAAAAAAAGAAAGGATGAAGGTGAGAGAGTGAAAAGAGTGCGCTTATATGGACCTCGTCATCAGCACCTGAGAAATCTAGACATCAATTTCAAGATATTAATACACGTAGACACCGACAACTACGGAGCGCACTATGTGGACCTCGTCATCGGAAACGTGGGACACCTAGACATCGAATTCAACGTATTATTATACCTGGACACCGAAAACTATAGAGCGCACTATCTGGAACCCGACATCAGCAACCTGGAACACGTGGACATCGAATTCAAGGTATTAATACACCTGCAATACCGAAAAAAACTATGAAGCGCACGTATGT